>NC_134353.1:898346731-898436731 GCF_048569485.1 Anomaloglossus baeobatrachus | reverse complement strand
TTAGACAGTATCATTCATGTATGGAAAAACTTAGATACACCCAGCTCAGCAGACAGTATCCAACATGGTAGGATTAGATACAGCAGCTTAGTAGAGAGTATCACACATGATTAGATACAGCAGCTTAGTAGAGAGTATCACACATGATAGGCTTAGATACAGAAGCTCAGTACACAGTATCACACATGATAGGCTTAGATACAGAAGCTTAGTAGACAGTATCACACATGATAGGCTTAGATACAGAAGCTCAGTACACAGTATCACACATGATAGGCTTAGATACAGCAGCTCAGCAGCCAGTATCATACATTATAGACTTAGATACACTTAGTTCAGGACACAGTATCACACATGATAGGCTTAGATACATAGGCTCTGAAGGCAGTATCACACATGATAGACTTAGATAAATAAGCTCAGCATGTAGTATCACACATGACAGACTTAGATGCAGCAGCTCAGCACACAGTATCACACATGATAGGCTTAGATACAGAAGCTCAGCACACAGTATCACACATGATAGGCTTAGATACACCTAGTTCAGCATACAATATCACACATGATAATCTTAGATACACCCAGCTCAGCACATATTATCACACATGATAGGCTTAGATACACCCAGCTCAGCATACAGTATCATACATGATAGGCTTAGATACACCCAGCTCAGCATACAGTATCATACATGATAGGCTTAGATACAGCAGCTCAGCAGACAGTATCATACATGATAGGCTTAGATACAGCAGCTCAGCAGACATTCACACATGACAGACTTAGATGCAGCAGCTCAGCATGTAGTATCACACATGACAGACTTAGATGCAGCAGCTCAGCACACAGTATCACACATGATAGGCTTAGATACAGCAGCTCAACAGACATTCACACATGATAGACTTAGATGCAGCAGCTCAGCACACAGTATCACACATGACAGAACATGTCCATGTGGTGTTGTGGCGCCCCTGACCTGGTCAGGCACCACTGAGTACTGTACCCATGCTGGGGACAGTACAATACAGGTAATCCAGAAGGCTGACTGGGGTGTGGAACACAGGCGCATAGTGATCAGGTCTCACACATGTACCCATGAGAGGACCCCTGGGGATCCCAGGAGGGGGCAAGCCTTCACCTTCACTGGAATAGTGGAGGGGGTAGAGCCTCCATCTCCTCTCAAGGGGTGTGGTGGAGAGTCTGGTTGCTAGGTGGCGTAGGCAAGAACAGGAGAGGAGGAGCAGTGAGTCAGTTAGAGCAGAACTCCATAGGGCTCAGTGAGGAGCAGACCTGTGGGGCTGTTGCTGTCTAACAGCGCCCGCGCAGTGGCTACAGACGGGGGAGAACGGTCAACTAGGAGTGCTGCCTGAAAGCCAGCTTCAGCTAGAGAGAAAGCACGGAGTGGGAAGTAAGGAGACTGCTAGAGAGCACCAGGCCCAACCGGGCGGCAGATCCCGAAGCGGGGATAGATTCAACTTTCTTCTGCTAAACCTGCCGGTGTGGGGCTCTTAAAGCCCACACCACAACACTACAAAAGCCGCAGCCACGTAACCGCAGTGAGGGCCCATAGGTCATAGGAGGCAAGAGGCTGGAGTGGCCTGGTCCGGGGAACAAGCACACGGCAAACAACAAGGGGAGAGAGGCTGCAGCATCTTCCCTGGGTGACCCCCATAGGGACTCAAAGTCGGGGTCACCCCAAACCACCAAGGGCTAAGGAAGGCGAGTCAGTAGTCACCCTCATGAAGTCAGCCTGAAGGATACCTGGTTCCTACCTGGTTCATCTCAGCTACGCCCGGGTTACTCACCCTGCCACCTGAAGTGAGTAAAAACCCTGAAAGACATCCTGCCTGTGTGGTCATTCTGCGACTTGTGGTACTACAAACCTACACAGGGCCCTGGGGCTTGCCTCACTCTCAGGAGGCTCCTACACCTAACTGCACATATCATCAGCCCCAGGCGACCCTCAACCTGCAGTGGCGGTCCCTACTGGCCGCAATACTGAGAGTGGCGTCACGATCAAAACAGAAGATTTCCTACCAGTGACGGAGATCCAGCAACGTGGAGTCCCTGAAGGTAACGCACCGACACCGACACACCACCTGTGGGGCTTCACATCTGGCGTCACGAACAGGATAAGGACTAGACCTGTTCAGACAGGTGACCATGTGCCTAGGCGGTCCGCTTGAAAAATTGGAAGCGCCGCCATATTGCCACCATGAAAAGCGCGCTGAAAAACAACAGCAGCCCGCGCTGGAAGAAGTTACCGCCCACGAAGAGGTGTGGCTACCCAGAGATCCTCTGCAGAGTTCTGACCTCGCTGATGAAGAAAGTGGAAGCGTCCAGAAACGGCGGAGCAGAAGAGAAGCCAGCAGCTTGCTAATGAAGATGGCGTCTGAGAGCAGAGATCCAGAGCCAGGCTCCGCTGCCTGGTGGTGCCGGGAGCTTGCTATTTTCTGTGACCAGCTGGAGGCTAGGATTGTGCGACAGCTTAGAGAAGAACGCACGGAGCTCCTGGAAATGGCTGCGGCGGTGCGGACCTACGAGGAGGGAGCCGCGCGACGCCTGCCAGACCGAGCGGCGACGACGCAGACCCCGATGCTGCCACAGATGGGTGAGTCGAGTGATGCCCCGGCCAGCGCAAGTGCCCCGGCCCCTGCTGCCACGCCCGCGGTCCCAGAAGAGGCGCCCGGCGCGGCGACGCTGGACCAGGCCGCAGCCACGCTAGAAGCGGCCCGCCAAATCCAGGCCGCCGCAGCGATGCCCCGCCTGTCCCGCAGGGCTCCGACCACCACGGCAGTGCTGATCCGTGCTGCAGGTGTGACGCTGACCCAGGCTGCCACCCTGCTGAACCCGGTCCGCCAAGACCCCACCGCAGCAGCGACGCTCGTCCGCGCCGCAAGTGAGATGCTGAACCAGGCCGCAGCCCCGCCAGGTGCGGCCCGCCAAGCTCCGATCGCTGCAGCGACGTCCAGCCCAGCCTGCACAGAGCCCCCTGCAACAGCGACACTGATCCAGGCCGCCGCCATGCCAGGCGCGGCCCGCCAAGACCAGGCCGCCGCCATACAGGGCGCGGCCCGCCAAGACCAGGCCGCCGCCATACAGGGCGCGGCCCGCCAAGACCAGGCCGCCGCCATACAGGGCGCGGCCCGCCAAGAAGAGAAGACTACCTCATCATTTACCCCGGCCTGCAAGGCCAGAGCAGACACCGCTCCCCAGTCCGAAGAGGTCCCTGCTGGAAAGCCCACGCTGGGGGAGGACCCCGAATACTGGCGGCTGAAGGCTGACATGGAGGCCAAGTTTCCACAATGGTTGGTGGACCGGTACATGCTCCCTCCGCATACCCCCAAGAGGATTCCAGCAACCCCTGCAGCCGCGCCAGAGAGTCCACCGCCCAGACCAGCTGAAGAGAGCCCATCCCCAGCACTGCCACAACCAGAGTGCAGTGAAGAACTAAGGGGGAGAGGAGGCCAGGAAGCAGAAGGGCTGACTCCGACGCCAACCGCAGCAGACCCCTACCCAGAGCCGGAGATGCTGCCCTATTCCCGCTGGGAGGAGGAAGACTTGACACCGTCAGCAGATGAAGATCTGCCCCAAAGCCTCACCTGGGAGCTTGTAAGCTGCACCTCGCAGAACCCAGCCCGCAAGACACGGCGCAGCAGATCAAAGCGTCCTTCAACACCACAGTCTCCAGAGCAGAGGGAGGTCACCGCCAGAGACCTGCAGGAGAAAAGGTGCCTAAGAAGGTCCGAAGCCCAGGCTAGAGGACCCCTTTACAGAGGGATAGTAGAGGACTTCAACCTGAAAAGCGGATACGGCTTTATTGTAGTAAAAGGAATAAAAGAGGGCATATTTGTAAATCGGAGAGATGTTCAAGCCCACCTGCCCAGAGGACATTCAGGCAGAAATTTGAAAATTGGGGACTTAGTACAGTTCACCTTGCATCAAGGAGAAAGGGGCTACTATGCCTTAGACGTAGCACCATGTCCCAGACAAGAAAGACAAGAAAGACAAGAAAGACAAGAAAGACAAGAAAGAAAAGACAGAGATACAGAAACAGATGCAGAAAAGGAAACAGACAAAGATCCTACAGATGAAACAACCACGGACGACGACGGAGAGCAAGAAAGTCACAGGTGCCGGTGCCCTACGTGCCCACGCCCTAGTGAACAAGAGGAGTAAAGTAAAGGAAAGTAAGAAGTTACTGTTTTGACCAGTTTTGACAAGTTTTGTTTGCAACGTTTAAGAAATGCGCCCACAAAAACTATTGTGAGAAATAAACTTTAAGGCTATGAACTTGCTATAGCCACAAACTCTCGCAGTGTAAAAAGTTACACCAGTGGCACCACCACCAGGGCCAGCCTGTTTAGGGGCTTGGCTCGTCTGCAACCAGGGGGGCCCGTCCGTAGAAAAGGGCCTTGGCTCACCTGCGACCAGAGAGCACGCCTGTTTATGGGGCCTTGGCTCACCACCACAAAGAGGGTACCTGGTCAGCACCAACTGTGGAGGCCGCCTCTGCATCCTGCCAGAAGAGGCTGACGGCGCGGATCCACCAGGCCAGGTATACCCTGAAACCACCAGCCCATGAAAGCCGCCTCTACATCCTGCCAGAAGTGGCTGAAGCCGCGGCCAACGGGAGAGGAAGATTGGAGGAAAGGTCTGGAGAAACGGATGGCCCAGACCTGGTTACCAACAGGACCGGTGACCTGCCTCCTGAGAGGGTTTTGGGTGGGTTAACGGACTTGTGGGTGGAGGGTGGTGATGTCTGATATCTGGTGGTTTTAAAAATGTTTTACATGTTTTAATGTTTTATGCATTTTAAAATGTTGTCTTGCAGCCCGAGGACGTGCTGGTGATAACTAAGGGGGAATGTGGCGCCCCTGACCTGGTCAGGCACCACTGAGTACTGCACCCATGCTGGGAACAGTACAATACAGGTAATCCAGAAGGCTGACTGGGGTGTGGAACACAGGCGCATAGTGATCAGGTCTCACACATGTACCCATGAGAGGACCCCTGGGGATCCCAGGAGGGGGCAAGCCTTCACCTTCACTGGAATAGTGGAGGGGGTAGAGCCTCCATCTCCTCTCAAGGGGTGTGGTGGAGAGTCTGGTTGCTAGGTGGCGTAGGCAAGAACAGGAGAGGAGGAGCAGTGAGTCAGTTAGAGCAGAACTCCATAGGGCTCAGTGAGGAGCAGACCTGTGGGGCTGTTGCTGTCTAACAGCGCCCGCGCAGTGGCTACAGACGGGGGAGAACGGTCAACTAGGAGTGCTGCCTGAAAGCCAGCTTCAGCTAGAGAGTGCACGGAGTGGGAAGTAAGGAGACTGCTAGAGAGCACCAGGCCCAACCGGGCGGCAGATCCCGAAGCGGGGATAGATTCAACTTTCTTCTGCTAAACCTGCCGGTGTGGCGCTCTTAAAGCCCACACCACAACACTACAAAAGCCGCAGCCACGTAACCGCAGTGAGGGCCCATAGGTCATAGGAGGCAAGAGGCTGGAGTGGCCTGGTCCGGGGAACAAGCACACGGCAAACAACAAGGGGAGAGAGGCTGCAGCATCTTCCCTGGGTGACCCCCATAGGGACTCAAAGTCGGGGTCACCCCAAACCACCAAGGGCTAAGGAAGGCGAGTCAGTAGTCACCCTCATGAAGTCAGCCTGAAGGATACCTGGTTCCTACCTGGTTCATCTCAGCTACGCCCGGGTTACTCACCCTGCCACCTGAAGTGAGTAAAAACCCTGAAAGACATTCTGCCTGTGTGGTCATTCTGCGACTTGTGGTACTACAAACCTACACAGGGCCCTGGGGCTTGCCTCACTCTCAGGAGGCTCCTACATCTAACTGCACAAATCATCAGCCCCAGGCGACCCTCAACCTGCAGTGGCGGTCCCTACTGGCCGCAATACTGAGAGTGGCGTCACGATCAAAACAGAAGATTTCCTACCAGTGACGGAGATCCAGCAACGTGGAGTCCCTGAAGGTAACGCACCGACACCGACACACCACCTGTGGGGCTTCACAGTGTCAGCTCTGGGTGCTTCAGAGATACTTTCCCTATGAATATGAAGATTTGCTGATACTTACTGTCATCATGGGCGGAATACCACGATTTATGGCCCATGATGCCCTGGGGCAGATGCACAAACCTATCGGCCCCTGAGTCTGGAAGATTTTACCCCCTCCAGAATTGTCTGTCAGAGGCGCATTAGGTCTGTAGAGAAGGATGGAAATATCGTTATCAATCGTTATTCCTATTGTTTATGTAACATCTTTGCAAAAGTAAAGCCCATAAAGTGTTACATCACAGACAGCAGCAAACTGTGCTAAACAGCGCCACCTACATAGGAAGAAGCAGGAAAACCCATTCCTGGGATCTGTTATGTGCATAATGTAAATAAGCAATGAGATGCATGTGCAATAGGAGTATTAAAGAAATCCTGAAATACATCAGGGGCCTATAGTGGAGCAATCAGCTGCTTCCCTTAGGTTTCTTGTGAATTATTTTGCATGTTAAATTCTATGGTTGCAATTAGTTGGGATATTACCAGGGGTGTAATGACCGCAGTCATAGAGGGTGCGCCACAACCGGGCCCATGTGCGAGGGGGCCTGACGACCCCTATTTCAGTTGGATCTGTGTGCATCTGAGGGTGCATATTCAGCTGAAATATATTACGGCTTGTAAGTCCACCAGTCCCCAGCGGTGTAATACAGGGTGTTCGCCAATCAGAGGCCAACAGCCGATGTCGGTGTGCCCGTCACAGGCAGCGCAAGGCGGAGATGTCATGTGCTGCCAATCGCGAGTGCGCCAAAGTCAACTACCAACCTTTGCACCAGCTAAGGAAAAGGACGCTGCACATCGCAGGAGCGGGGTAAGGTGAGGAGAATTAGCAAAGAGCTTTAGAATGGGGACATTGTACCAGGAAGGGGCCAAGCTAGTGAAATCCAGAATGGGGAACATTATTACAGGAAGGTGCTTAGGATGAGGGGCATTATGGGAGGAAGGGGCCCTAATGGAGGACATTATTACAGGAAGGGGCCAGGATAGAGGACATTATTACAGGAAGGGGCCAGAATGGAGGACATTATTACAGGAAGGGGCCAGAATGGAGGACATTATTATAGGAAGGGGCCAGAATAGAGGACATTATTACAGGAAGGAGCTCAGAATGAGGTACATTATGTCAGAAAGGGCCCAGGATGGGGGTCAGTATACCAGGAAGGGGCCCAGAATGGGGAACATTAGTACATAAAGGGACCAAGGTGAAAGACATTATTACAGGAAGCAGGTTAGGATGAGGGACATTATGCCAGGAAGGGGCCCAGAATGGAGGCCATTATTACAGGAAGGGGTCAGGATGGATGACATTATTACGGGAAAGGCCCAGGATGGAGTACATTATTACAGTAAGGGGCCCAGGATGAGGAACATTATTACAAGAAGGAGCTCAGGATCAAGGACATTATACCAGGAAGGGGCCCAGGATGGGGAACATTAAATAGGAAGGGGCCAGGATGGAGGTCATTATTACAGGAAAGGCCCAGGATGGAGTACATTATTACAGTAAGGGTCCCAGGATGAGGAACATTATTACAAGAAGGAGGTCAGGATGAAGGACATTATACCAGGAAGGGGCCCAGGATGGGGAACATTAAACAGGAAGGTGCCAGGATGGAGGACATTATACCAGGAAGGGGCCCAGGATGGGGGAGATAAAAACAGGAAGGGCCCAGAATGGAGGAAATTATAACAGGAAGGGGCCCCAGATGAAAGACATTATACAAAGAAGGGGCCAATGATGGAGGACATTATTACAGGAAGGGCCCAGAGTGAGGGACATTATTAAATTAAGGAGTTCAGGATGGGTGGCATTATACCAGGAAGGGGCCCAGGATGGAGAATATTATACCAGGAAAGGCCAAGGATGGAGGACATTATTACAGTAAGGGGTCCAGAATGCAGAACATTATTACAGGAAGTTGCTCAGGTTGAGGGACATTATGCCAGGAAGGAGCCTAGGATGGGGACATTAATACAGTAAGGGCCCAGAATGCAGGACATTATTACAGGAAGGGGCTCCCAATGAGGGACACTATTACAGGAAGGAGCTCAGGATGAGGGATATTATACCAGGAAGGGGTGAAAGATGGAGGACATTATTACAGGAAGGGCCCAGAACAGGGGCCATTATTACAGTAAGGGCCCTAGGATGGGGGACATTATTTTAGGAAGGGGCCCAGGATGGAAACGTTATTATATAGGGGAAGAACACATGTCTTTTTAGGATCTAGAACGCTGCAAAGGTCCAGACATCTGACCAACATGCATCGGGGCTCATCAGACTATAGTTGTAGCCCTGTGTCTTAGGATTATTATTATTATAGCACCATTATTTCCATGGCGCTTTACGTATGATGTTCTGCATCAGCTAATTTTTGTAGTAAAAGGTTCTGTAGCAACTAAGGTGTTGTTAGAGTTATATTAATCTGCTCACCTGTAATGCTTGATAAAAATACGTGTAACATGGATTCACACCACAGATGTGCAGACATGCTGATATGTTGACAGTACTCCAAGACACTGTCACTTTTTGACTTTCTGAAAAAAAAAACGATTGTTGCTCATCTACTGGAATTTACTGCATGCTATCACTTTGTAAACCTTCCCAAGTTCTGAACTGTTTGGTATAATTAACCCTTTAAGGGCTTAGCTATTTTGGGCTTTTTGGGGGCATTTTTTTCATTGTCTCATTCCAGGTGCCATAGTATTTTTTATGATTTTTGTTGTTGACACAACTGTATGAGAACTATGTTTGGGTTTTTTTTTTTAAAGATTTATTACCTATTTTTTTTAACTCTTTATAATGGAGGTTTCAGTGGTACCATCTTCTGGTATTTACGACTTTTTGATTATTTTTTATTATACTTTTTTGGAGGGTTAGTGGAATGTACAAAAGAAACAACAACTTTGTAATTGTTTTTGAAACACTGTTCACTATTTAGTTTGATAAATTAGTTTTTTCTGCAGATTGATAGGATATTTAAAATGCCCAATTTATGTAGTTTTTTTTTTTTTTTAATACTATCATACAAAAATAAATTAAAAAAAACAACATTTTTAAAGGGTTCTCCATATTCTTAGTTCCATAAATTTTGTATTTTTCCATATAGAGTTGTATGGAGGCTTAGTTTTTGCAAGGTAAAAATCCTATATACTCACCTCTGGTGGTGGAGCCGTTTCAATGGTGTTTGGGCTCACATGACATTGTGATGTCACGTGAGCCTCGTGACCAATAAGGAACAATTATCATGGGACGCAATCAGGACCAATCAACAGGAAGTGACTATCAGCTGCAGCGCTCACTTCCTGTTGATTAACTTTTTTGTCCAAAGGCGGAAGATAGAAACTGGAGGTGATTCGATGCGGGGCTTGAGTGATGTCACAACGTCACGTGAGCCCCAGCACTGCGAGCTTGGACACCGCTGAAATGGTGCCACCACCGGAGGTGAGTATAGGATTGTCACGAACCGTGACGGGGGAGTCACTCAGACATCCCTCCACTCGGTCGTGGACCTGTCAATTTGTGACGAACCCACCCCACCCTGACGATGTCCCTCTGCTTTGTCATGGATCTGTCAGTCTGTGATAAAACCACCCCTCACAACCCCAACCTAACGTTTCTAATACATCAGGGCCACATGATTTTATTATTATTATTATTTATTTATAGAGCACCATTAATTCCATGGTGCTGTACATGAGAAGGGGTTACATAGAGAATACATACACAAGTTACAGTAGACAGACTATTACAGAGGGAAAGACCTTACGTACCCCTTGGGGGCGCGGAATGTCGCGTGTTGGCGGAAGTGACTTCATCACTTCTGCCAACACGCGACATTCTGCGCCCCCAAGGGGTACGTAAGGTCAGCTTGGTACAATGTAACACGGACACGTCCTGTCACCACGGGCACGTGGAGGCACGGGAAGGAGACAGAGCAGGCCACACAACCTCCAGCATGGCACCCAGCTTTCCCACAACCCCGACTGGCCATCAGAACCTTTCCACTAGCCCCAGTGGAACAGGATTCTGATGGTCCAGTACAGTGGTCTGCCACCAGTTCCTCACTAGATATAGGCCTGGTCTGTTAACAGGACTATATCGGGCCAGATAACATCCCAGGTAGCGTGTAATATTAAACCAAGCTCACGGATATGATGTTCAGGGATCAAGATAAAAGATCAACCCAGGAATAAATGATATATTTAATCGCCTTAAGGGTACACCAGATAATACACTATATACAAGATGGGATTTACATATATTATGTCAGAAGTACAGTTACAGATAAGTTATAGTTTCAAGCAGATACACAGATGGTTCAGTTACTTAGTTCTTTATGAATAGGCCTGGTATTGGCTAGCACAGGGGAGCCACTGGTTTTCCTGGGACTCCTCACAAGTGTACTGCATGTGACCTCTCAGAGAAGAACACACACAAAATGCCTGGTCTGATTTTTATGAATCTATGTCCCTTCCATGTCAGATCCCACCTTGTGACGTAAGACTGGTCTGGACATGGGCTGGACCATTAGTTTCCAGAAAGTTATGAACTGTCAGTTTTCCCCACATCTCTGCCTCTGAGTGTCCCATGAGGAAGATACGACCATAATATTTCTACTTATGATTTGATCGATCTATGGATAGGAAACAAGGGGTGCCTATTGTCTTACTATGGCCAGTTATTAATTATCGACTGTTCCGCATGTCACACTTGTAATAAAAAAATATTTGTGATGTGCATCTCGCCATTGTGAAGCCAGGAATATGCCTGCCCAAACTGTGGGAGCAACACAGTCCACAATATTGCAGCTCTTACACAGGAGCCTTCCTGACTGCAAACTGTTTTTGACGTTTTACTGAATCATGCAGTCTCCCGCACTCCCCCTCCCCCCATTCTAGCTAATTTACCTTGCCAGCAGGGGACTTTCTCTGGCTGGAGCTTATTTAGTCATAATTGGATTCTGTCACCTGTCCATTTGGTGACCAGATCTGGGTGATTCCTCTTTGCTACAGGTGTGTAAATGAAGAGTGGTTGGGGGTGTGTGTAAATGAAAAGTGGTTGTTGACTGACATGTATGATTGTCATATTCTTCATCATAATCCTCATATGGATTTTTAATTTTACTTGAGGGAAACATGTGGAATCAGAAGGGGTTGTCCTAGTGGTGGACAATCCCTTTAAGGTTTCAGGAGTGTCACTCACTGGGCACTGGACCCCGAGAAGTGGCACGAGAAAGAGAGAGATAGCAGAAGTAGTGTATGAAAAATGATAACTTTGAAGAGCGACTGAGGGCATGTTAAGAGTAGCTACAAGGTTATGAAACAGAATTAGAAACAAGAAAGTGAGTAAATAATGTGCATCAGAAATATGTCACACTGATTTAAAGGGAATATGTCAGCAGGTTTTTGATACCTCACCTGAGATCAGCATAATATAGGTAAAGAAACCTTGATTCCAGCAAAGTACCACTTAGTTTCACAACTGCTGTACCCAGTAAACTATCAGTAAACGATCAGAGTTCTTAGATGTAGCAACAGAGACCCCGATTTCAGCGATGTGTCACTTAGTTTACTGTGTGCTGCAATTATAGAGTCAATTTCCTCAGCTGTAGATCTAGCAGAGGTTAGTTGTTGAGCTGGGTATAAGGCTATGTGCGCACGTTGCGTAATTACATGCAGTTACGCTGCACTTTGTAGCGCAGCGTAACTGCGTGCGTCTTGCGTCCCCTGCATAATCTATGAAGATTATGCAGGTGCCGTGCGCACGTGTCGTCTTAGAGCGCAGCGCTTCGGCTGCTGCCCGAAGCGTGCGTTCTAAGAAGTGACATGTCACTTCTTCCGTGCGCTTTGCTGGCAGCCCCTGCTCTTTCTATGGGAGGAGCTGCAGTCAGAGCGCATGGAATCGGCTTTTTTTTTTTTTCACTACGGACATTTTCTGCAGCGATTTGAAGCGCACGTGTGCTCTTCAGATCGCTGCAGAAATTTCTGCAGTGACTGTACGCAACGTGCGCACATAGCCTAACCCACATCACAGCGTTCTGTGTACAATGTATAGTGACAAAGAGCTGCTAATCAGTGCCGGAGGTGAGGTTGGATAAGAATGCAATAGGCCAATTGGTCTGTAGTGATCATTTTCTGCTGATAAAACACAAATTGTATTAAAACAAAAAAGCAGTAAATGACACACAGCTGAAATCAGGGGCTCTGCTCCTACGTTATGCTGCTCTCAGATTACAAAGCAACAATTCCTTTAAAAGGACAGGGCTGCATTAGAAGGAAAAATGTGAGAAGGGCAGCGCCGGACTAGTCTTGTCTCGGGAGATAGTCCTTGCTGCATTTTTAAACTTTGTTTTCTGGAGTGCTTCAGAGAAAAACATACCTGACTGTAATCTTGAAGCCAGGCCCGATTCCTTTTGCCAGTGGCTTGGGCAGGCAGTGTGCACTCTGGTAGCACATGCTGGCCACAATCTGAAGACGTGATCCTTTGTGGAGTAGATTGGGCTTCTCTAAAGCGGGCTTTACATGCTGCGACATCGCTAGCGATGTCGCTGGTGAAAGCACCCGCCCCCGTCGGTTGTGCGTTACGGGCAAATCGCTGCACGTGGCGCACAACATCGCTAGGACCAGTCACACATACCTGCCTAGCGACGTCGCTGTGGCCGGCGAACCGCTTCCTTTCTAAGGAGGCGGTTCGTGCGGCATCACAGCGGCGTTACTAAGTGGCCGCCCAATAGAAAAGGAGAGGCAGAGATGAGCGGGCCGAACATCCCGCCCACCTCCTTCCTTCCTCATTGCGGGTGGCAGCAGGTACGGTGATGTTCCTCGTTCCTGCGGTGTCACACATAACGATCTGTGCTGCCACAGGAACGAGGAACAACCTGTGTCCTGCAACAGCAACGATAATCGGGAAAGGAACGACCGGTCAACGATCAATGATTAGGTAAGTCATTTTGATCGTTAACGGTCGTTCCTGCGTTTCACATGCAACTACATTGCTAATGAGGCCGGATGTGCGTCACGAATTCCGTGACCCCAACGACATCTCGTTAGCAATGTCGTTGCGTGTAAAGCCCGCTTAACAGTTAATGATCATCTGCAAAAAGTGTTTGTAATATAAGATGATGCAGAAGCTGTCGTGTATATCTTCAGGCTCTGTAGCAGAAGGGTTGGAAATTCAGGTTTTTATTATAAGAGTCTGGATCAGTTAGTGTATGTATTATACCATTATGTGAGTAGGATACACTATATTACCCCACTGTCTGCATTGGGCCCCATCAGGTTTGAGCCTGGGACAGTGGCGGACACAGACAGAAAAGGGCTTCTGTGCAGGAACAATATATGGGCCCTTTGTAGCCTAGGGGCTCAGCAAAATGCACAATTCCACCTGCTCTGAAGGTAGAAATGGGCCCTGTTATCTCTTGGGCCCCTGTACGGCTGCATAAGTTGCACCAATGGTATGTCCACCCCTTGCCTGGGATCCATTGCATTACTGACATATCGCTGCTCTATGGCGGAGGCCTCGGTCACAGCTTGTTCCCTGCTCACAGGAAGGGAGGGTTTTCCTGGCAGCTTCCGAAACATTCCACAAAACATTCCTCACATCTGTAGATGTCAGAGAAGAAGGGGATTCCAGACATTTCTCACATAAACACGAAGACACCATAGATGAGATAGATATGGACACAGCTGGGCAGGGAATACTGACATTATGTGGGTGCAGATCATCAATGGCGGGGTTTTAGCATGAAGCATAATTCTGGGAGAGGACAAGGTTTATTTTACCATAAGACAGTCCTTTTTATGCACTTACAGAGAAATATTGTTCCTAGAGAAGTTCATTAGATTTCACAGTGTGATACCGTTTTCATGGCCTCCACCAGTGTTCCCACAATACATATCACACTCAGTATGGAGAGCCTCCACAGTGCCCATGTCGCGGGCGGAGGGGACGCGCTCGCCACGCTCGGGTCTGGGGCTTCTGCTGCTGCTGCTGCTCGGTGGCTCGAGCGATGGGCCGGACCCGGGGACTCGAGTAGCGCTCCTCGCCTGTGAGTGAAAAGGGGTGGTTTGTTTAGGAAGATTGCTTGTGACGCCACCCACGGGACATGGTGATGATGGCACCACCGCTGCTGGTAGCGGGGTTCCCGGGAGAGATGGTAGGGTTCAGCTGAGATGTTGTCCCCTCCGTGGGTATGGGGGGTTGGTGTTCCCGGGGCCCGGTGATGTAACGGGGAGGCTGGATGGCTGGGGTGCAGGGACTGCGCGGCGCGGTGCCGGACGGCACTGGTGTACTTGTGGCGCCCTGGACAAGCCAGGGGCCACAGAGAACAACATCAACACACCCCACACTCCCAGCAGGCACACCGAGGTCAGACATAAAACCCTTGTTGCCTTCCTCCAGGGGCTGATGTCCACACCAGGGGGTGGGCCAGGCGGTTGGTCCCGCCCACCGAGGAGTTCACAGTCCTGGAGGCGGGGAAAACGGACAGATTAGTTTTGGAGGTAAAAGTGGAAGGAGGAGAAGTGGTAGTGGAGCAACTAACTGACAGCATCCGGGTGTGTGGCCCGGGCGGGACAGCAAGGTTGGCAGACGGTGGTGACCGTCTGCAGGAGTGGCTGATTGGAGTCTACTGTAAGGACCGTGGATGGGCGGTGGCCCGGCGGTACCGGACTGGTACACAAAGAGAAGCCAGCACCATCTGGCAGGGGCTTACGGACCCCGGCAAGGCTAGGAGTCGCCGTGAATTTGCCATATTTGTTAGTGAAGGGAACCTCCTGGGTTTCCCAACAGCCAAGTCCCGACAGAAGGCAACAGTCCAACCAAGTGAGGGAGACACCGCCACTGCCAAGGCAACCGTTTCTCAGGGCCAGCGCCTGCGGGCAAAAGGGGCTCCTCCAGCCCATATCCAAGCTGGGGAGCGGGTTACCGGTGCAGGGAAAGGCAGTCATCACCAACCTGCCGGGAGAAACAACACCGCAGCCGCCTGTGGGACCCGTCCATCCAGCCGTGTGTTTTACCGAGAACTGTGTCCTCATCATTGGCTGAGTGAGTACCACCGTGCCGTGCGGCACAGCGCTGCCCCCGCGACCCTGCACCTCACCAGGCCCCGTAACCTGCCTGCCATCCATCCCTACCCCATCACCGGGCCCCGGGACAACCAACCCCCCTACCCACGGAGGGGAGAACTAACAACAAAGCTGCTACCTGTCACCGCTCCTGGGATCCCCGTTTAGAGCAGCGGTGGTGTCACCAATATCACCACAACCGTGGGTGGCGTCACGGACAATAACCAAAACCCCCACAATCAAAATCCCCACCCTTTTCACTCATGGGCGAGGAACGCCGCTCGAGTCCCCGGGATCCGGCCCACCGCTCGAGCCACCACCGAGCAGCAGCCGCAGTAGCAGCGGCCGGACCCGAGCAGTGGGAGAGCGCAGCGTCCCCTCCTCCGCCCGCGACAACTTGGCGTCACGAACAGGATCCTACCACTCTGCCGTCTGGTAGAGGTGCGCCTTGTTACCGCCGAAGGTGTCCGGCCGGAAAATTTGTGAAGCCGCCATCTTGGGCGCGAAGAATTCCCGCTCGAGCGTCTCCTCGAGTAGTGGAGGCGCGAAGGCCAAAACCCCGCCCCTGTAGAGGAGGAGCCGGAAAGAGGCTAAGGGGGACGAAATGGCGGCTGGTCGCATGTGAGCGCGGCTGTAAAAGCAGAGACGCCAGGACTCTGCAGCGATACTGGGTTCTTGGAGGACTTCATTGCAAAGATGCACAGTCCGACTACCAACGAGGATGCTCCCACACCCGGCACGGCGATGTAGCTAAGAGACCGGACTGCCCCGCTGAATAACCGTCTGCAAGCCCACATGCAGCTCCTTCTGGAGGAATGGGAGACCGACATGGCGGACGTGGTGGCTGCTATGCGGAGACGTGAGGTGGAAGAGGATTTGGAGGAGCAGGTAAGAGACCCACGCCCCTGTATTCCCAAAGGATCGGCCACTGCGGCTGAGGAGCCCGGCCTGCACCCGCTCACCCTGCCTCCCTCCCCGCTACCCGTGTTGGCTGCTGCCGCCCCGCCACTAGGCCCGCTACCTGTTCAACCGGTAGCGATACCCTGCCAACCCGCCCCGGCGGACCAACTGGCTGCAGACGCTCAGGACTCCCCTGAACCGCTCCCGTGGGAGCCGCTGAGACTGCGGCCCCTTAACGAAAACGTGCCAGAAGTCCCGGCAGCGATTGCGCCAGACCCCGAGCCCGGGACCGTGGCATGGATGAAGGCCCGAGTGATGGAGTTCCACCAACGCCAGCAAAGTCAGATATATCTCATGATGGAGCAGTGGACCTATGAGGTGGAAATGCTGGTTGCAGCTGCCCCAATGTATGGGGTGGGCGCAGGTGTGACGGAGCCAACGGGTAACCCACGTCCCCATGTCCTACCAGGACCGGCCACTGCGGCTGGGGGGCCTGGTCCTATCACGGCCCTCATATCGTCCCTACCATTATCCTTGAGGCGCCTCAGTGTTAGCCAACCTGACCTACTGCCCCGTGCTACTACAGCTGACCCTGATGTGCTGGATACTGGAAGCCAGGAGGCTGCGGCAGCTGGCGGCAACTGACGCAGAGACAAGTGATAGTGACTCCAGCTCCGGTGCTGAGCCCACCCCTGAAAGTGAGGAGGCAAGTGAGCGTCTCCGTTACGTGGGAGAACCGGTAGTTTATTACACCGCACGCAATGGTGGAAATGGATACCGGGCGCCCCTTTCACAGCAGGCCTGTCACTGCATGTTTGATATGCTGGTGGCAGAAGATGACGCCGACTCAGAAGAATCGGAGTAAGGGCAGCGGAGCCCCGTTGCAGTTGTCCCCCGTTGGGACCACCAGAGTGCTGTTTAAAGTTTTGCAAAATGATAAAAGAATGATTTACCGTGAAAGTTCACCTGATTTACTGCTTGATTGAAACCGGTCGTTGCCGGCAACTGGTCCCCGTTGGGACCCCCTTCACCATTTTGCATAAGGAACTCCTTATGAACAGGCCCGAGAACTAGCAGGGCAACCACAAACTAGTGGCATGTAAATAATGTTGTTGTGGCTTTCACCGTTACCGCCTCCGGAGAGGCAGATAGGAGGAAGCGCCCGCAGTGGAGCAGGCTGGGGCCCAGCCACCAGCGGAACCGGTGGCGATCCTCTGGGGGTTTCAGGGGTTCCCCATAAACGTGGGTCCCCTGAAAAGGACAGAACCCGCTCGGGCAACTTGTGCTGGACTTGGGTCAAGGGGTGCTGCCTGTTTGCTTAGGGGCAGCATCAGGGCCAGGTTGCTTGGGTGGGAGAGAGCGGAAGCCGTAACCGTTACGCTACGTTTAAGTAAGAGTACCTCCCGATGTGGGAAGATGTTATTATAAATGTATTCTGTTTTACCGTTTTTCTATTTTTCAGTTTGTGAAAATAAAACCGGTGATGGACGGGCAGCCCGCGGACAGTCTGCATTTAACTAAGGGAATGTGGCGCCCTGGACAAGCCAGGGGCCACAGAGAACAACATCAACACACCCCACACTCCCAGCAGGCACACCGAGGTCAGACATAAAACCCTTGTTGCCTTCCTCCAGGGGCAGATGTCCACACCAGGGGGTGGGCCAGGCGGTTGGTCCCGCCCACCGAGGAGTTCACAGTCCTGGAGGCGGGAAAACGGACAGATTAGTTTTGGAGGTGAAAGTGGAAGGAGGAGAAGTGGTAGTGGAGCAACTAACTGACAGCGTCCGGGTGTGTGGCCCGGGCGGGACAGCAAGGTTGGCAGACGGTGGTGACCGTCTGCAGGAGTGGCTGATTGGAGTCTACCGTAAGGACCGTGGATGGGCGGTGGCCCGGCGGTACCGGACCGGTACGCAAAGAGAAGCCAGCACCATCTGGCAGGGGCTTACGGACCCCGGCAAGGCTAGGAGTCGCCGTGAATTTGCCAAATTCGTTAGTGAAGGGAACCTCCTGGGTTTCCCAACAGCCAAGTCCCGACAGAAGGCAACAGTCCAACCAAGGGAGGGAGACACCGCCACCGCCAAGGCAACCGCTTCTCAGAGCCAGCGCCTGCGGGCAAAAGGGGCTCCTCCAGCCCATATCCAAGCTGGGGAGCGGGTTACCGGTGGGAACCCATTGGAACCATCTACCGTACATAGGTGCAGGGAAAGGCAGCCATCACCTACCTGCCGGGAGAAACAACACCGCAGCCGCCTGTGGGACCCGTCCATCCAGCTGTGTATTTTACCGAGAACTGTGTCCTCATCATTGGCTGAAAGAGTACCACCGTGCCGTGCGGCACAACGCTGCCCCCGCGACCCTGCACCTCACCAGGCCCCGTAACCTGCCTGCCATCCATCCTTACCCCATCACCGGGCCCCGGGACAACCAACCCCCCTACCCACGGAGGGGAGAACTAACAACAAAGCTGCTCCCTGTCACCGCTCCCGGGATCCCCGTCTAGAGCAGCGGTGGTGTCACCAATATCACCACAACCGTGGGTGGCGTCACAGACAATAACCAAAACCCCCACAATCAAAATGCCCACCCTTTTCACTCACGGGCGAGGAACGCCGCTCGAGTCCTCGGGATCTGGCCCACCGCTCGAGCCACCACCGAGCAGCAGCCGCAGTAGCAGCGGCCGGACCCGAGCAGTGGGAGAGCGCAGCGTCCCCTCCTCCGCCCGCGACATACTCACTCAGACAATCACTGACAGAGTCTCTGGTAAACCAAAACGGCCAGATAGACGGGTCCCGCAGCCGGCTGCAGTGTTGATGTTGTGCTCTCCCCGGACGGCTGATGGTGGCTGTCTTTCCCTGACCTTGTAGAATGTTCTGACTCCTGTGGTTACCCACCGGTAGTCCGCTCCTCGGCGTATAGGTGCCGTAGGAGCCCGTTTTGCCCGCAGGCGCAGGCCCTTGGATCTCTAGCCTGTGGTGGTGGCTGTATATCCTCACGGTGTGAGCGGTTGCCTTCTGTCGGGACTTGGTTGTTGGGGAACCCCTGGGGTTCCTGTCACACTCAGATTTGACTATTGACGGCGGCTCGAAGCCTGGTCAGGGTCCGATGGCCCTGCCTGTGTGCTTAGCTTCACTCCGCTCCCCGGTTCGGTACCGGCGGGACAACGCCCGACCCCGGTCCTTACGGCTTCGCAGGGTTCCACCAACTCCTGCAGACGGCCACCACCGTCTGCCAACCTTGCTGTCAGTGCCCGGGCTCCTACCCAGGCACACGCAGTTCGTGTCCTCCTACTTTCACCTCCAAGACTAAACTGTCACTTTTCCCGCCTCCAGGCCTGTGAACTCCTCGGTGGGTGGGGCCAACCACCTGGCTCCGCCCCACCTGGTGTGGACATCAGACCTTGGAGGGAGGCAACAAGGGTTTTTGATTGACTGTTGTTACTGTCTAGGGTGGGGGGGGTGTGTGTTGGTATGTATGTGACTACCTGGCTAGTCCAGGGCGTCACACCCACAAACCACGCACACTATAACACCCACACATAGTATGGATGCCCCCACAGTGCCCACCACACACACTATGATGCTGACAAATACAGTATGATACACTGACAGCGCCCCATAGACAGTTTATAGCACACTCAGTTTAAAGCCTCTACAGTGCCCACCCACCACACATATTATAACACCTACACACTGTATAGATGCCCCCACAGTGCCCACTACTCGCACTATGATGCTGACAAATACAGTATGATGCCTTCACAGCGCCCCACAGTCAGTTTATGACACACACAGTGTGCTGTTTCTATTTGTCTTAGTTAAAACTGTTATTTAATGTTTTTCATGCTTGTCTCTGCTGCCATCTACTGGTCAGACCTTTCGGCTCCTCTGTTTCTTTTGCCCAGCCCATGGGAGTGTCTGATGACCCTCTTGCATCACATCCTGGGATGCTCTTTTCCAAACCAGAGTTTGTGAGAACAACATCCCTTATTGGATTGGAGCTACTAGGAGCAAAGTCTTCTGACCACGTAGTAGCTTCAGAGGCAAGCATCACTGAGAATTACAATGCCAAGTACTTGGATTACTGCACTCTGCATGTCCTAACCTTTGGAGAAAATAAACCACCATTGTTTCATCTCAGCATGTGCATGTTTCACTCTGGAGCGCTCTGGTCCTGTCTGCCCCACCTATAGGAAAAACGAAGGTAAGATTCTCACAACCTCTCAGAACTACGCACCTTCCATCGCCTTTAAGTGGGGACAGAACAGTCAGAAGACTGCTTAAGAGCTCAATACCCCAGCTACAGATCCCTAAGAACCCTGTAACTTCCCATGTAATCTGCCTAGCAACAAGCCTTGTGCACTAGTCTGCCTGCACAGTGCATGCCTGGACAAGCCTAAGGGGAAGCTCTCCCATCTGCCACGTCCTGTGTCACCTCTGCTGCATTGTAAAGGGACAGTTTATGCACCTGCTGTTTCTCCCCTGCTATACGCCTTCTATAGACTTGCAGTACAATATACCCCATTACTGCACACCTTGGGAATCTAATCAGGGAGTCCTTGTAGAGCTGCACAACGATTTTTGGACCCCTATTCAAAAGTCAAGTTTCTTAAAGAGACAGTACACCTTAAATCAAAATGGCCGAAAAAGACCTTGGACAGTTCCCCACTGCTGAAACAGAGCAAATACAATCTGATACTGTCCATTATGAAGCCCAGGAGGCAGAGCCCACGCTTTCAGCAGACTAAGTTGTCCGACCGAAGCGCTCTTCCAAACCCACGATAAAGGCCACTGAAAACTATCACACTATGAAAGATGAGCTATGTGAACACCTGGAAGAACTGTGGGAACGAGTCACCTATTACATGCCAAGACTTGAATCCTCATCAGGTGATGCCACATGCTTACAAGCCGCTCTGGAACGGCTGAACACAGCTCATGAAAGATACAAGAGACTGTCAACAAGGTACATTACCTTTCTAAAAGACTCTAAAATTGATGAAGCTCTTTCAGACCTGAGCAAGGCAGAAGAGGTAAACAAGGAAAGAGATGCCAAGGTGCAAGATGCCATAGACAAGGCCGAACACCGTATCTCTCACCAGCAAGAAACCAGATCACACCGATTAACCTCATCTAGACGTTCCTCTCGGTCATCCGGGTCATCATCCTCAAGAAGCTCAGCCCTGAGCGACAGGATACTAGAGGCCCGCATAAGAGCAGAGGAATCCAAGGTGAGACGTTCCTTCACAGAAAGAGAAGTAGAGGAAGAAGCCAAAAGGACAGAAGCAGAAGCCCTTGCAAAAGCAGAAGCCGCTAAAGCAGAAGCCAAAAGGGCAGAAACAGAAGCCCTTGCAAAAGCAGAAGCTGCTAAAGCAGAAGCCCTTGCAAAAGCAGAAGCCGCTAAAGCAGAAGCCCATGCAAAAGCAGAAGCTGCTAAAGCGGAAGCCAAAAGGGCAGAAGCGGAGGCTCGGATAAAGATTCTTCGGTCAAAGATGGAAGAGGAAGTTGCGCTAGCTAAAGTGAGACTACTTGAGCAAGCATTGATCCAAGGTCCTGATCCAGCTGACTCGCCACCACTGGAAGCAGACAATCCAGTTGATCGCACAAGAGACTATGTACTGAATCAGTTACCTGTAGCAACCCCGGTTTGCAGTACCGTCCAAGCCGACAACACCTAAACCTCCAACTTACCTCTACCAGTGCCAGTGCCACCTAAAGCACCCGAGCAAATTAATAACAGTCACCAAGAGGTGCCCTCTCAAACACAGTCACCACGGCAAGATGGCAACCAAGTGTTTCCTGACCCCCTTCCACAGCTCAAGCAGCGGTCATCAGAATCTACAGAGGCTAAACCACAGCTCAACCCTGCAGCAACGTCATTTTACCCCGGAACATCTCATCCATTCACGCCAGGCAGCCCATATGCCCCAGGGGCATCACGAGTCGTCGTGGCAACAAGTGGTGAGAAATCAGATATGTCTGAGTTTGCCAGGTTCATGGTTAGCAGAGAGCTAATCAACACTAGTCTCACGAAATTTGATGATCGTGCAGAGAGCTACAGGGCCTGGAAAGCAACTTTCAAGGCAGACATCGCCAATCTCAACTTCACTGCAGAACAGGAGCTCGATCTCCTGATCAAGTGGTTGGGCCCAGGCTCTACAAACCGTATCAAGAGCCTCAGAACCGTCTATGTGGGACAAGCAGAAGCAGGTCTCGCTGCTGCATGGCAGAGACTGGAACGCACCTTTGGCAGCGCAGAAGCAATAGAGAAAGCCCTATTCAAGAGACTGCAGGACATCCCAAAGATCAACCTTAAAGAAGTCCACAAGCTTCAAGACCTAAGTGATCTGCTCATGGAGCTGGAGCTCGCCAAAAGAGATCCTCGTCTGTCTGGGCTGTGCTGCCTGGATACAGCCCATGGAGTGAACCCAATCGTGGTGAAGCTGCCATACAGTCTGCAAGAGAAATGGGCAACGTCAGTCTCAAGGTACAAAAGAATGAATGACGTCACCTTTCCCTCATTTATTCAGTTCTGCAAGTTCATCGATGAGCAGGCCCAGATGAGGAACGACCCCAGCCTCGACTTCCTAGAGTTCAACACTTCGGCAGCTGCAACATTATCATCAAGGTATGAAGGTGCCATACACAAACGCAGAGACATTAAGAACACTGTGAGTGTCAGGAAGACTGAGCTACCATCACCTGCAGCACGCACAGATAAACAGAACACCATCTCATCACGAGATAAGTCTTTCAATCAAGAATGTCCCATCCATAAAAAAACGCATTCACTGAACAAGTGCAGAGGGTTTAGATCCAAAACCCTACAGGAGCGCAAGAAAGTCCTCACAGAGCTTGGGATCTGTTTCAAATGCTGCGCATCACTTGAGCACATGGCCAAGGACTGTAAATCCATCGTCAAGTGTGAGGAGTGTCATAGTGAAAAACACGTTTCAGCCATGCACACAACCCAGCTAGCTAGAGACACACCGACTGCAGTCACCACCACTCCCACTCCAAGTCATGGCGGGGAGCCCAAGAATCAGACTGACACCAAAACAGCCGTCTCCTGCTCACGCTCAGAGGTATGTGGAGAGGGCCAAACACAGCAATGTTGTGCCCGAATATGCCTCATCAAGGTTTATCCCGAGGGACATCCAGAAAAGGCAATGAAGGTGTATGCCATCATAGACGACCAAAGCAACCGGTCCCTAGCAGGAACCAAATTCTTTGAAGCCTTCGGAATTAATGGACCATCAGAACCCTACACCTTGAACACCTGCTCGGGTCGCATAGAGACTAGCGGCAGAAGAGCCCAGGGATTTATTGCTTCTCCTATCAATGGGAAGACTGAAATACCTCTACCAACGCTCGTTGAATATGACCAAATACCCAGCCACAGGAATGAAATTCCTACCCCAGAAGCTGCATTTCATCAACCACACCTAAGACACCTCGCTAGTGTTATCCCACCTCTGGACAATAACGCAGAGATTCTACTCCTGCTCGGCAGAGACAATCTAAGGGTACACAAGGTGCGACAGCAGTGTAATGGGCCTGACTATGCACCATACGCCCTGAGACTGGACTTGGGATGGGTAGTCATAGGAAATGTGTGCGTTGATCGATCAGAAATTGATTCCTTCAAGACTTATGTGCATGGAGATGGGCGCACAACCTGCTTAAAGCCATGTCCTCATCACTATGGAGTGAAAGAGAAGTCTCCAGACACAATACAGCTACCTGACATCGCTTCTTCTCTGCATATCGACAACTTGGGAAGATCAGTCTTTCACACAACCAAGGACGACGATAAAGTAGCCTTGTCAGTAGAGGACAGAGAATTCATCGGAATAATGGACTGTGAGTTTTCTAAAGACAAAACCAACCATTGGGTCTCTCCATTACCCTTCCGATCTACCAGGGTAAGACTCCCAAACAACCGAGCTCAAGCTCAGACCAGATTTAACTCTCTTCAGCGTTCCATGAACAGCAAGCCTGAAATGAGAGAACACAGCATCGCCTTTATGGACAAGGAAGTCTGCAACAACCTAGCAGAACCTGTACCAACCGAACTGAATCCAGCAGATCACGCAACTAGACCTATGTCTATAAGTTCTTTTGCTAACTCTTCTTGGCTTACAGGTCCAGAGTTCCTGCTGAGACAGTCAGAAGAAGGTGTCCTGGAAGCCTTCAGCATCCTAGATCCGGACAACGATCCAGATGTCCGAGCTGAAGTCAATACCCTGGCCACCAGTGCAGAAAAAACTTCCAACCTCGGTTGCCAACGTTTTGAACGTTTCTCCAGCTGGATGAGGCTCGTCAGGACTGTCGCTAGATTAGTGCATATCGCCAGATGCTGTCGTACTGACCTTAAAAACAAAGACGGTCATCGCTGGCATGTCTGCCACAAAGCCCTTTCTGCTGAGGACATCTCCCATAGTGAGTCCCTCATAATACGCCACCTCCAACAGAGTGAATTCGCCATAGAATGGAAGTGTTTATACAACAAACAGCAGATTCCATTAAGAAGTCCTCTCGCCAATTTAAACCCAGTCATCGACAGTTTCGAACTGAGAGTTGGTGGTCGTTTAAATCAGGCTCATCTTGGAGTTGCAGAACAAAATCCTCTCATTCCCAACAAACACCATGTTACAGTCTTGCTGATCCGACACCACCATGAAATGACTGAACACCAAGGCAGGCAAATTACAGAAGGTGCTTTACGGTCTGCAGGCCTCTGGGTTATTGGAATGAAGAGACGTGTAGCACAAATACTACACGATTGTGTGCACTGTCGTAAAGCGAGAAGAAAACAACTGTACCAGCAAATGGCTGACTTGCCTACAGACAGACTTTCCACAGAGCCACCTTTCACCTACGTGAGCCTAGACGTTTTCGAACCATGGATGGTGTCCACACGCAGAACTCGCGGAGGCCAAGCAAACAGCAAGCGGTGGGCTGTGTTATTCACCTGCATGAGTGTTCGAGCCGTTCACATTGAGGTGTTAGAGTCCATGGATACCTCCAGCCTAATCAACGCCTTAAGAAGGTTCCTTGCCATCAGAGGACCAGTGAAACAGCTGAGGTCTGACCATGGAAGCAACTTCGTCGGTGCATGTAGAGAACTGAACATCGACACCAAACCTATCCAAGATCAGCTGGCAGAGAAAGGTTGCACCTGGATCTTCAATCCCCCTCACAGTTCTCACATGGGAGGCTCCTGGGAGAGGATGATCGGGATTTCACGCAACATCTTGAACTCCATGCTAATGGACGTCAATTCCTCAAGACTCACACATGAGACTCTAGTCACTCTTTTAGCTGAAGTCTCAGCCATTATCAATTCAAGACCCCTTCTGCCGGTGACCATGGATCCAGAAACATCAACCATATTAACTCCTACTATTCTCATTACCCAAAAAACTGACAACGCGGTAATGCCCAGCGGAGAGTTCACCCACGCGAGCACTTATCAAAAACACTGGAAACGGGTTCAATACTTGGCTGACTACTTCTGGAACCGATGGAGGAAGGAATACCTCACCATTCTTCAAGGAAGAAAGAAGTGGCGACATCCCAAGCCGAACCTCAAGGAAGGAGACCTAGTCCTCATGAAAGATCAGACCACAGAAAGGACTGACTGGCCTATGGGACTAATTACTAGGATACTGCCTAGTCAGGACGGCAATGTTCGGAAGGTGGAGCTCAAGGTCATCAGGAAAGGTGAGACGAAGACCTTTGCAAGGCCAATCCACGAAGTTGTTCTGCTTTTGCCCATAGAGAGCGTCCCTACAGGATGAGCGCTACCGGACCTGAACTTTGAGCCATCCTTCTTGTTTTGGACTCAATTGAGCTTGTTTTTGCATTTAACATGCCTTTCCTTTCAGGTTGTATTATGGACTCAATAGTGAAATCGCCAAAGTGAATTTCAGACGGGGAGTGTGCTGTTTCTATTTGTCTTAGTTAAAACTGTTATTTAATGTTTTTCATGCTTGTCTCTGCTGCCATCTAATGGTCAGACCTTTCGGCTCCTCTGTTTCTTTTGTCCAGCCCATGGGAGTGTCTGATGACCCTCTTGCATCACATCCTGGGATGCTCTTTTCCAAACCAGAGTTTCTGAGAACAACATCCCTTATTGGATTGGAGCTACTAGGAGCAAAGTCTTCTGACCACGTAGTAGCTTCAGAGGCAAGCATCGCTGGAGAATTACAATGCCAAGTACTTGGATTACTGCACTCTGCATGTCCTAACCTTTGGAGAAAATAAACCACCATTGTTTCATCTCAGCATGTGCATTTTTCACTCTGGAGCGCTCTGGTCCTGTCTGCCCCACCTATAGGAAAAACGAAGGTAAGATTCTCACAACCTCTCACAACTACGCACCTTCCATCGCCTTTAAGTGGGGACAGAACACACAGTTTAAAGCCAGCCCACCCACCACACACATTATAACACACACATTGCATGGATGCCCCCACATTGCCCACCTCTCGCACTATGATGTTGACAATTACAGTATGATGCCCTCACAGCGTCCCACAGACAGTTTACACCGGGTGTAGAATTATTAGACAAGTTGTATTTTAGAGGTTTTGTTTTATTATTGATCAACAACTATGTTCTCAATCAACCCAAAAGACTCATAAATATCAAAGCTTAATAATTTTGGAAGTTGGAGTGGGGTTTTTTAGATTTGGCTATCTTAGGAGGATATCTGTTTGTGCAGGTAACTATTACTGTGCAGAATTATTAGGCAACTTAATAAAAACCAAATATATTCCAATCTCACTTGTTTATTTTCACCAGGTAAACCAATATAACTGCACAAAATTTAGAAATAAACATTTCTGACATGCAAAAACAAAACCCCAAAAAATTAGTGACCAATATAGCCACCTTTCTTTATGATGACACTCAACAGCCTACCATCCATAGATTCTGTCAGTTGCTTGATCTGTTTACAATCAGCATTACGTGCAGCAGCCACCACAGCCTCCAGACACTGCTCCGAGAGGTGAACTGTTTTCCCTCCCTGCAGATCTTACATTTTATGAGGAACCACAGGTTCTCTATGGGGTTCAGATCAGGTGAACAAGGGGGCCATGTCATTATTTTTTCATTTTTTAGACCTTTACTGGCCAGCCACGCTGTGGAGTAACGTTGCAGCTCTAAAATATGGCCAAACTGGTGGCAAATAGCATCTTGGCAGTTTCACGCTTGATCTTCCTCAATTCATGGACAGTAATTTTGCACCTTTTTTGCCCAACACGCTTCTTGCGACCCTGTTGGCTATTTGCCATGAAACGCTTGATTGCTCGGTGATCAGACTCCAATTTCAAGACTGCTGCATCCCTCTGCAAGACATCTCACAATTTTGGACTTTTCAGAGCCCGTCAAATCTCTCTTCTGACCCATTTTGACAAAGGAATGGAAGTTGCCTAATAAGTATGCACCCCTTATATAGGGTGTTGATGTCATTACACCCCACCCCTCCTCATTACGGAGATGCACATCACCTGATTTACTTAATTGGTAGTTGGCTCGCAAACCTATACAGCTTGGAGTAGGACAATATGTCTAAAAATTATCATGTGATAAAAATACTCATTTGCCTAATAATACTACACACAGTGTATAGCACACACAATTTAAAGTCTCTACAGTGCCCACCCACTACACATTTTATAACATCCACACATTGTATGGATGCCCCCACATTGCCCACCATTCGCACTTTGATGCCCACAAACACAGTAGGATGCCCCCTCACATAGTTTATGGCACACACACTATCATGTTGCACAGCCCTCCACATATTATGATGCACCCTTACTACCCCCATCAACATACAGTATAATACCTGAAGTGCACACCCACTACACATTATGATGCCACCATTGCCCCCAGTACAGTCTAATGCCCCCTACACGGTATAATGCTCCCCTTATACAGTATAATGTCCTCCATCATAGTACCTCACACAATAGAATGCCCCCACAGTCCCCACCCACACAAACAAATCCCCACAGTTGCCCTCAAACTAGCATCCCATGTGCCTGTATGTCCAGCTTCTCTGCTAGGCTCCTGTCTCTGCACCCCCACATGACAAGATAATGCCATATGAGCTGAAGGGTCTACTGAGATGGAATGATAAAGCAGGGATCTGTTGGCTCCCGGCTCTACCATTGAGTTGAGCTGTATTTTTGTCCTCAGAAAACACATACACTTGAAGTCAGGACATACCCCAACCACTCAAGATAGCATGACAGTTCCCTCAATTTGGGACTATGTCACTGAATCCCGGCACCTGTGGTGGCAGCCTATCTACTAAGAAAGCAAAAAGATCTGGTGACGGTGTTGTAATTCAACATGATCGATCCTACTATTTCCTGACATCATCTGTCAGGGAACAATCAGGAGACCCACATACAAATGAAATAGTTTGCACTAGTCATGGGCAAGTGTGCTCGCCACTGCCCGATACTCTATCGAGTATCCTGGTGCTTGAGTGTCATGCTTGATTTCCCGCCCCACATATTTCAGGCTGTTTTCAGCCACTAAACATGCGGGGATTGCCTGCCAAGCACGATAATGCCGTAGCCATGTTAACTACTGGCATTACTGTGAATAGCGGTCCAAAATGTGTCATCAGGTCTATATAAGACCCAGTGACATGATGCTCTGCTCACTCTTCCCAGAAACAGTGTAGGGATAGCTGTTGCCGAAGGGAAAGGTTAGGATTAGAGGCATATAGGCAGGGATTAGAGCTATAGAGTCTTTGCTGCTGCACCCTAAAATAAAAGTCCTTTTCAGGGTTACATCTATTCTATTCCCTATTAATTCCCTATTAATACTACTGTTTGCATTTTGTGGATGAATAGGTGTTGGAGGAGGGATAGTTAAGATTAAGGCATTTATTCAGGGTTTATTGCCTTACAGTCCTTGCTGCTGCACCCCCTAAAACCAAAAGTCCTTTTCATGGCTAAATCTATTCTATTAATACCGCTGTTTACTTCATTCATTGTAGGGTTTGCTGCTGGAGAAGGGATAGATAAGGATTAGAGTAAAATTACACAAGAAAAAAATAAGGCTAGTGCGCTTTAATTATCAAGTCTCCAGCGCAGCTGTAACTTCTCCCGTAGCCGCTCATTCTTCTTCCGTGGCTGCTCATTAGGCTCATGCATATTCACTGCATCCCCTACCCACCGGCGTCTGTGATTTTTTGCAGTCAGACAGAGCCCCCAGCCTGTGTGACAGCCTCTCTGATGCTTCCAATCACAGATCTGGTCTGCAGGTCTATAGTGTACAATAAAAATAAAAAAATAAAAAATTGCCATAGGATCCCCCCATATTATGATACCCAGCACAGATAAAGCATACGGCTACAGGCTGCAGCCCACAGCCATGCGTTTATCTTACCTCTGTATCAAAATACAAAGAACTGCATGCAGCTTTTTTCCTAAATTATTTAAATAAATCATTTTAAAAAATACCATGCGGTCTCCCCCAAATTTGATACCCAGCCAACTTAAAACAAAATAGCTGGGAGCGGGTATTCTCAAGCTGGGGAGACTCATGCTTATTGGGCCCACCAGCCTAAAAATATCAGCATGCAGCCACCGAGGATTGTCGCATCCATTAGATGCGACAACCCCAGCACTTTACCTGGCTCTTCCCTATTGCCCTGGTGCGGTGGCAATCGGGGTAATAGGAGATTAATATCAGCTCACAGCTGAATCGGTAAGTATGAAGCGCTTACTCCTTCCTACCCCTTTACACCAGATTCTGGTTCCCTTAGATACCCATAGATACCAGGAATCAATCCCCCACTGAGCCAGAGTTGGGGTGGTGGAATTGATTTGCCAGTCCTCCCATCTCTAGTGAGAAATGCAGGGATAAAACGCAAAAAGAATGAACATGCTGCAGTTTATTTGTCAGACGTTTGTGGCAAACAAACTGCAGATACAAAAACTGCAATGTGCGCACAGCAATTCTGAATTCTCACAGACTTTGTTGGGAAGTCAAAAGTCAGAACTTTCTGACAAAAAAATGCAGCAAAAAATGCAACAAAAATTGCAGCGTGTGCATGAAGCAAGTGCCTTGTAAGGCTACATCTATTCTATTCTCTATTAATAACATTAAGTTTGCAGGCATATCATCTACCTAATTTAATATGAGTAATACGTGTAAGGGATAGGGAAGTGGACGAGCTGCTGCTGATGCATGCAGAGGCCAAGGCCATGAGCCAGTTGAAATTGAGCCTTCTGCAAGAGCACAAGAAACACACTCATGCATGAGACCTATCTTCCATGAGTCCCTCCTTCTAATTTTGCCAGCCCTTGCGCATAGTGCATAGGTTTTACTAGTCAAGAAGTCCCACTCCTTAATAATGGGCAAAAATTGTGTTCTGAGGCCCTCCTCTACATGTCTCCCAGGGTGTATTGAAGTCCCTCTGTCTAATTTTTGGCATCCATTGTACATAGTGCACAGGTTTCACTAGTCAAGGAGTTCCACTGCTTAATAATGTGAAAAAAAATGAATTCTAAGGCTCTTCTCTACATGTCTTCTAGGATGTATTGCAGACCCTCTTCCTAATTTTTGGCAGCTGTATTTCCTACGTGACATGTGGAAGAAGTTACTCTGGTCAGAGAGGCAAAGAATAACGTTTTGGGCGAAATGCAAAATACTGTGTGTGATAGAAAACTAGCACTGCACATCGCCCTGAAAGCAACATCCTCACTGTCAAACATGGTGGTGACAACATCATGCCATGGGGAGGCTTTTCTTCAGCAGGGGCACGGAAGCTGGTTAGAGTTGATGGGAAGATGGATGGAGCTAAATACAGGGAAAACCTCTAGAAAAACCTGTTAGAAGTTGCAAATGACTTGATACTGTTGCGTAAGTCCACCTTCCAGCAGGACAACAACCCTAAACATACTGCCAGAGCTACAATGGATGGTTTAGGTCAAAGCATATTCATGTGTGTGAATGGCTGAGAATCTGTGACAAGACATGAAAATTGCTGTTCCCAGACTCCTAGATAAATGGGTAAAACCTTTAGCCTCTATATGTGCAAAGCTAGAAGAGACATCCCCAAAAGACTTGCAGCAGTACCTGCAGCAAAAAGTGGTCCTACAAAGTATTGACTCCAAATGCACATTGAATACAAATGCATGTCACAATTTTATATTTTTAAATATATTTTTTGCACTTCACAAATACTTGCTACGTAGTGTTAGTATATCATAAAATTCAAATAAAATACATTTAAGTTTGTGGGTGTAACATGAAAAATGTGGAAAAGTTCAAAGGGTATGAATACTTTTTCAAGGTGCTGTATATAGCAACCAGGCAACTGCTCGTCTGGCTAAGGTGAGTTTCAAACATTCCACATTGACGGTTTGAGTAAAGGTAATACGGTATAACATCGATATACATTATTATTTATTTATAGAGCACCATTAATTCCATGGTGCTGTACATGAGAAGGGGTTACATACAAAATACATATACAAGTTACAGTAGACAGACTAGTACAGAGGGAAGAGGGCCCTACCCTTGCGGGCTTACATTCTGTAGGATTTTGGGGAGGAGACAGTAGGTGGGGGACATTATGTGATTACATATGTGTTAGGGCTCATGGAGACATCCGTTATTATCGGTCTGATCTTATATAGCAATGCATGGGTTGGACACGCATCTCCTGACCCGAGAATGATAGCCTCATTATTTTTTATTTTATCCACTTACATTGCACCAATAATTCCACAGAACTTTACATACATCAACATCACTGTCCCCATTGGGGCTCACAATCTACGGTAATTCCATATCAGTCTTTGGAGTGTTGGAGGAAACCGGAGAACCCGGAGGAAACCCACATAAACACGGGGAGAACATACAAACTCCTGGAAGATGTGGTCCTTAGTAGAGTTGAGCGATGTTCGAGTCGAACGGTTCGCCAATTTCATGTTCGAGTGATTTTGGGCGAAGTTCGAGCTGCTCGACGAACTCGAACGATTTGCTTAAAGTTCGGCAGTTCGAATTACGTTCAAGAACGGTTCGATCACCAAAAGTGTGGCTTTTCACAATAAGGCTATGTGCGCACGTTATGTATTTGCATGCGTCCTGCGTCACCAGCACAATGCCTCTCTCTTTCCTACTTAGCGATCATGGGCGCCTCGCTGCACGGCTGTCACAAATCTCCGGCGGCTATTCCTCTTTTGAAAATGGCTGCTGCTTCATTATTCAATCAGGTATTCCATGGCTTCCCCGCCCACCGGCGCCCATGATTGGTTGCAATCAGACACGCCCCCACGATGAGTGACAGCTGTCTCACTGCAACCAATCACAGCCGCTGGTGGGCAGGTCTATATCGTGCAGTAAAATAAATAAATAATTTAAAAAAATGCGGTCCCCCCCAATTTTGATACCAGCCAGGATAAAGCCACACGGCTGGAGGCTGGTATTGTCAGGATGGAGAGCGCCACGTTATGGGGATCCCACCACCCTAACAATATCACCCAGCAGCCGCAAGGAATTGCCGCATCCATGAGATGCGGCAGTCCCGGGACTCTACGCAGCTCATCCCGAATTGCCCTGGTGCAGTGGCAATCGGGGTAATAAGGAGTTAATCATGGCAGGTGTCTCCCCGAGATACTTTCCATGATTAACCTATAAGTGAAAGTAAAGAAACACAAACAACGAAAAATCCTTTATTTGGAATTAATGACAAAAAAACACCTCATTTACCTCTTTTTTAATCCCCAAACAACAATCCAGGTCCGAAGTAATCCACACGACACCGTCAGCTCTGCTACCTGAAGATGACAGGGAGCCCCATAGAACACGAGTGCTCTCTGTCCTCTCCACACAGCACCTGAAGTGAGCCGCGCTGTCACCAGAGACTTCACTCTGCACAACAGAGGTCAAGATAACCAAATCTTCCTATGTTTTTCATTAGAGGCAGTGGCTCAATGCTTAGAGCTACTACCTAGGAAGCATTAGTTCACTAGTTCAAGTCCCGGCCACCCCGGTAAAGAATTTAATTTATTTTAAATTATTATTTATTTATAATTATAATTTAATTTAATTATGCACTGAGGGGAGGAGCTGGACATCAGCTGTGATCCGCGGGACACACCTCTAAAATCGGAGCAGTTCACGGAATGAGGCTGCATTGCTCTCTTCTCTCTCTCCTCTCTCTCTTCTCTCTCTCTTCTCTCTCTCTTCTCTCTCTTCTCACTCTCCTCTCTCACTTATCTCTCTCTCTTCTCTCTCTCTTTTTCTCTCTCTCTTTTTCTTCTTTCTCTCTCTCTTGTTCTCTCTTTTTCTTTCTTTTTCTCTCTTTCTCTCTCTTTTTCTCTCTTTCTCTCTCTTTCTCTCCTCTTTTTCTCTCTCTCTCTTTTTCTCCCTCTCTCTTTTTCTCTCTCTTTTTCTCTCTTTCTCTCTCCTTCTCTCTCTTTTTCTCTCTTTCTCCCTCTCTCTCCTCTCTCTTCTCTCTCTCTGTCTCTCTCTTTTTCTCTCTCTTTTTCTATCTTTTTCTCTCTCTCTTGTTCTCTCTTTTTCTCTCTTTCTTTCTTTCTCTCTCTTTCTCTCTCATTTTCTCTCTTTTTCTCTCTTTCTCCCTCTCTCTCCTCTCTCTCTTCTCTCCTCTTTTCTCTCTCTTCTCTCTCCTCTCTCTCTTCTCTCTCTCTCCTCTCTTCTCTCTGTGTATTTTTTTTTTTTTGCACTGATGCATCAGCTGATTGTATAAAAGCCGTTTATACAATCAGCTGCTGTGTCATGTGATTCAGGCCCTTGAACCTGACACATCATCTGATCGCTTTGCCTTCCAGCAAACCGATCAGATGATATTAGATCTGGATTGGACGGCGCGGGACCCTTGACCCAGGATTACTGCGGAGGGGGGTTCTTTATTTCAATAAAGATGGAGTCACTAATTGTGTTGTGTTTTATTTGTAATAAAAATATTTTTCTGTGTGTTGTGTTTTTTTTATCTATACTACAAATTCATGGTGGCCATGTCTAATATTGGCGTGACACCATGAATTTCGGGCTTAGGGCCAGTTGATAATATACAGCTAGCCCTAACCCCATTATTACCCAGCGAGCCACCCGTCACCAGGGCAGCTGAAGAGTTGGATACAGCGCCAGAAGATGGCGTTTCTATGAAAGCACCATTTTCTGGGGCAGCTGCGGACTGCAATTCGCAGCAGGGGTGCCCAGAAAGCTTGGGCACCCTGCGCTGAAGATTCCAATCCCCAGCTGCCTAGTTGTACCTGGCTGGACACAAAAATGGGGCGAAACCCACGTCATTTGTTTTTTTTATTATTTCATGAAATTCATGAAATAATTAAAAAAAAAGGGCTTCCCTATATTTTTGGTTCCCAGCCGGGTACAAATAGGCAGCTGGGGGTTGGGGCAGCCCGTAGCTGCCTGCTGTACTGGGCTAGCATACAAAAACATGGCGAAGCCCATGTAATTTTTTTGGAGGGCAAAAAACTCCTGCATACAGTCCTGGATGGAGTATGCTGAGCCTTGTAGTTCTGCAGCTGCTGTCTGCTGTCTGTCTGTATGGAGGAGAGCAGACAGCAGCTGCAGAACTACAAGGCTCAGCATGCTCCACAGCAGCTGCAGAAGTACAAGGCTCAGCACACTCCATCCAGGACTGTATGCAGGAGTTTTTTGCCCCCCCAAAAAATGACGTGGGCGTCGCCATATTTTTGTATGCTAGCCAAATAAAAGCAGGCAGGTGTGGCTGCCCCCAACCCCCAGCTGCCTATTTGTACTCGGCTGGGAACCAAAAATATAGGGAAGCCCTTTTTTTTAATTATTTCATGAATTTCATGAAATAATTAAAAAAAAAAATCAACATGGGCTTTGCCCCATTTTTGTGTCCAGCCAGGTACAACTAGGCAGCTGGGGATTGGAATCCGCAGCACAGGATGGCCCGAGCTTTCTGGGCCCCTCTGCTGCAAATTGCAGTCCGCAACAGCCCCAGAAAATGGCGCTTTCATAGAAGCGCCATTATCTGGCGCTGTATCCAACTCTTCCAGCAGCCCTGAAGCCGGGTGGCTTGCTGGGTAATAATGGGTTAATACTAGCTTTGTTTTACTAGCTAGTATTAAGCCAGAGATTCTTAATGTCAGGCAAGTTTGACCCGGCCATTAAGAATCTCCAATAAAGGGTTAAAAAAAAAGACACCACACAGAGAAAAAATATTTTAATAGAAGTAAATACACAGACACATTAGAGACTCCATGTTGATTACTCCCTCTCATGCCTCCACGATCCCGGTCTTCTGTCTTCTTTCTCCTTCAACCCATGCAGCTCTCCTACATCAGACAGCACTGCATGGGAGGAAGAACGCCGCTGCTCCCGTGCAGTCTAATCATTCAGTCAGTGAGCAGAGGCTGCGGGCTGTAAGCGGTGATGTCACCGCTGACAGGTGGTTTACTATAGCAAGGGTGCTCCGATCACGTGATCCCCAGTGCCGCAATTCACCGGCTGTGGCAGCCAGTCCTTGCATGTGGGCTGACTCTGTAAAAAGCCTCCACATGCAGGAACGGGGAAGCCGACCATGTGCCAGAGCATCTCGTCGGTACACGCAGATGCTGGAACGAGCACCGAGTACCGGGAGGATGCACTGACAGGACCTAGCATGACGTCTAGCCATGTGACCAGTCTGTAGCCAATGAGATAATAGACACGTGACTGGTCACATGGCTATGACGACGTCATGGAAGGTCCTATCATCAGTGCTGGTTGCCATGAGGACGCAGCGATTATCGGAAGGAAAAGCGGCGGGAGACAGAGTGCAGGACGCGTTGCGGGGACCTGTAAGTGAAATGTTTATTAACTGCATGTGTACATGTATAATGTGTTGTCATGTGTTTGTGTTTGCCTCCCATTGTTTTCAATGGGGTTCGAATTGGTTCGTCGAACGTTCAAAGAACTTGTCCTCTGTTCGACGAACCGAACCAAACTCGAACACTAGGGGGGTGGCTCATCTCTAGTCCTTAGGCTATGTGCGCATGTTGCAGATTTGGTGTAGGAATTTTCTGCATGAAATCTGCACCTTCTGGCAGAAAATTTTTGGTATGTTTTTGTGCCATGCGTCTCTTAAATAATGTCAATGGCTGGAAGGGCTAAAAAAACGCAGGAAAAACGCACCAACAATTGACATGCTGCAGATTTTTTTCTGCACCAAATCTGCAAGTGAAAAATAAGCAACGTGCACACAGCAAGTCAGAATTCTCATTCACCTTGCTGGCATAAAGATAGACATGCAGATTTGGGCCACAAACTGCACCAAAACTGCACGAAAAATGCAGTGTGCGCAAAAGACATTAGTGGGATAGAAATACTGTATATGAAGATGTCATACTCAGTCAGGAAGATGAGATCGGACCAATGATAACAGAAAGAGCCCTTAAAGGGAACCTGTCACCAGATATGATGACTATAAGCTGCGGTCACCACCAATGAGCTCTTATATAAAGCAGTCTAACATGCTGTATATAAGAGCCCAGGCCACTGTTTAGAATGTGAAAAACACCTTTATAATACTCACCTGTTGGGGCGGTCCGATCCGATGGGTGTCGCTGCTCTCTGGTCTGGCGCCTCCTCTCTCCGGTCCAGCGCCTCCTCTCTCTGGTCCGGCGCCTCCTCTCTGCTGCTATCTCTATCCTTCTTAAACTCAGCCCAGTACATCATCCACACAAGCCGGCATTGCGCTCCTTCGCAGGCGCACTTTGATCTGTCATGCTGAGGGCACATTAAAGTACTGTAATGCGCAGGCGCGAGGAAAGGTTAAAGAACGCTTGCACATGCGCACTACAATACTTTGATCTGCACTGAGCCGGGCAGGTTAAAGTGCACCTGCACAGGACCTCCATGCCAGCCAGTGTGGATGACTTAGGACACGTCATGCACATGTCGCGGGCGGAGGAGGGGACGCTGCGCTCACCCACTGCTCGGGTCCAGCTGCTGCTGCTGCTCGGTGGTGGCTCGAGCGGTGGGCCGGATCCGGGGACTCGAACGGCGTTCCTCGCCCGTGAGTGAAAAGGGGGGTCGGTGTGTGGTTTGGGGATATTGTCCGTGACGCCACCCACGGCTGTGGTGAAGTTGTGATACCACCGCTGCTCTGGACGGGGATCCCGGGAGCGATGACAGGGAGCAGCTTGGATGTTGGTTCTCCCCTCCGTGGGTAGGGGGTTGGTTGTCCCGGGGCCCCGGTGAGGGTTTTAGGGATGGCAGGCGGGTTACAGGGCCTGGTGAGGTGCAGGGTCGCGGGGGCAGCGCTGTGCCGCACGGCACGGTGGTACTCACTCAGCCAGTAATTCACGCAGAGTCTCTGGTCAAACAAACGGCTGGATGGACGGGTCCCACAGGCGGCTGCGGTTGTTCTCCTCCCAGTAGGTTGATGGTGACTGCCTTTCCCTGCACCTGTGTTGTGTTTACGGTTCTAATGGCTTCCCACCGGTAACCCGCTCCCCAGCTTGGATGGATGCTGAGGGAGCCCCTTTTGCCTGCAGGCTCTGGCCCTGGGAACTGTAGCCTTGGCGGTCACTGTGTTTCCATCTATGGTGTCAGCTGTTGCCTTCAATCGGGTCTTGACTGCTGGGAAACCCCGGAGGTTCCCTTCTCTAACGGATTTGACCGGTTTTACGGCGACTCCTAGCCTGGTCGGGGTCCGTAGGCCCTGCCGAATGGTGCTGGCTTCTCTTCACTCCCCGATTCGGTACTGGCGGGCCACCGCCCGTCCCCGGTCCGTACGGTTCACTCCAATCAGCCTCTCCTGCAGACGGTCACCACTGTCTGCCAACCTTGCTGTATGTGTCCGGGCCACACACCCGGACACGGTCAGTCTCCTCTACTACCACTTCACTCTCCAAAACTCATCTGAAACTCTTCCCGCCTCCAGGACTGTGAACTCCTCGGTGGGCGGGACCAACCGCCTGGACCCCCCCCGGTGTGGACATCAGGCCCTGGAGGAAGGCAACAAGGATTTATGTTTGACTTAGGTGTGCCTAGCCGGGGTGTGGGGTGTGTTGATGTAGTACCTGTGACGACCTGGCTTGTCCAGGGCGCCACACACACGGGCCTCAGAAGGACGGTGATTGCTGCAGAGAGGAGGTGCAAGACCGGAGAGCAGCGACATCCATCGGATCGGACCCCCTAGGTGAGTATTAGTGTTTCTTACGTTATACAGAGCGACCTGGGCTCTTATATACACTATTCTGGAATGCTGTATATAAGAGCTCACTGGTGGTTACTGCAGCTTATAGTCGCCAAATCTGGTGACAGGTTCCCTTTAAAGCGAGAAGGCTCTGTAGATTATAATATGGGGACTATTACATGGAAATATAATGAGCAGCCATGGGGGAGGGGACGGGTTTGTGCCACAGCCGCTCGGTCAGATCTATATCCATTAAGCTGCAGTATGGAGAAGCTATTAGCAGCCTCCTCCACCTTATATTATAGCAGAAGAGCAGCGTCTTGTCCTCAGGGCAGAATCTGTCTTATCAATTTCAATGACATTAATCACAAGGTGGTGGATGCAGAATCGGGTTCAAACGATGAATTCTCTGGTCCAAGACGAACAGAAAATCTCCGACTATCAAACAAAATCCTGAATGCTGTCTAGCCATCGGGTCACTGTACAGTTCATGTAAAGCAACCCTACAACCTACAGCCTTTTGCTTTATTTATTTCCTACTGCTCTTGGTCACATTTAGAGCTGAATTAATAAATCATTGTGGCTTTGTACTCCAATCACATCCAGAGCTGTATCAATAATTCTGCTTTGCCTGTTACCTCCCAACCATCCAGCAAACTGTCCCAAACTTGTGTGGCTGTCCCGCTGTCCCGCGAGGTCGGGGAATGTCCCGACATCAGCTGTGTCTGTGCCCTAAGATCACAGATGTAGCTGAACGTAACGGTGGAGGAGGGAGCCAAAGGGTCTTTCCTCCACCATTTAGTCTTTGTAAACACCAAAGGTCCTGCACATCACATGACAGTCTCCAGTCACATGAACAACAGTGAAGAAGGAGCAGGACATAGGTAACATTTGTGTGTGTGTATATAAGCGCACACATATATTACCTGTGTCCTGTGTTTATATTGGATTTGGCAAAAGTGCACGCGCATATATTTGTATTTGTTAGGTCCGGGTGATGGTGGATCCTCTGGGCCGTGTACCGGACTCCCCCAGTGAGGCAACCTGGAGCTAACCCCTATACAGGGACTGTCCCGTCACCCCACCAGAGGGCCTAGGTACACGGTAGCCAGAGTACTAGCGGAACCGGGTTAGCGTCCCACAGGGAACGGGTAAAACGGAGTCTTTGGAGCCACAGAGTTCTCAGAGATAATTACGGAAGTCCAGTATGGGTGATGGTTAGGAATCTCAGGCGGGATCCGGGTTAGCTGGGTGTGATGGAAGGCAGCTGGGTGAAGTCGGAGATACCAGACAGGCACAGGCTGCCGAAACGGTGGTTGGATTCCCCGCCGACGGACACCGGAGGACCTCTTGGCAAGACTGGATTCAGGGACCGGTTACGGAGGCAGAGCAGGCTCTACGGAAGAGACAAGGTCTTTAGTATGAGAAAGACACAAGGGGACCTGGACTTCTAGCTTGCAGAACTCGACGAACAGGCGACGCCCTACAGGCAGGGAGCTCCTAATATACCTGACCCTGACTGATGCAATATCCTGTTAGGGAGTGCAGGGCCTTTAAGAGGAAGTCAGTGACCGACCGCGTGCCCTAATGCACATGCGTGACGCCCGGGTGCTGGAGGCCATAGCAGGGAGCGGTGCCGAGGAGGACGTGTGGCTGGGGGCAGGGGACCCGGGGACATGAGCGGTGAGTGAGAAACTACGTCGGGACCCGGGGAGCGTGACAGTACCCCCCCCAGGCCCCCCTCCCCGCAACCGGGACATGAAGGCACAAATCAGAGGAGTACCCACGTTCTCCCGAGGTTCCCAGGACCTATCCTCGGGACCATAACCTGCCCAGTCGACCAGGAAGTACTGCCGTCCCCTGACGGTCTTCATGGCCACGATATCTCTTACCGCATAGATGTCATCATCGGCTATGGGAGGAGGAGGATAGTTAATAGAGGAGAATGGACCGAGGACAACAGGTTTCAGCAAGGACACATGGAAGGAGTTGGGTATCCGCATGGAGGGCGGTAGCTGCAACTTGTAGGACACCTCGTTGATCTTCCTGAGGACCTTGAAGGGACCGATGTACCGCGGACCCAGCTTGTACGATGGGATCTTGAGTCGGACGTACTTGGAGGCAAGCCAGACCAAGTCCCCAGGAGAGAAGCGAGGAGGATCAAGACGTCTCTTGTCCGCATGTCTCTTCATTCGTGCAGCAGCATGTCCCATCGAGGTCTTGACTGAGGCCCATAAAGCGGAGAAGTCTCTGGCTAGGGCATCTGCTGCAGGTACATCGGAAGCTGGAGAGACTGGTAACGGCACAGAAGGCTGGAGACCATAGACAACATGGAAGGGAGAACTGGAGGTGGATTCGCTGACCTGGTGGTTATGAGAGAATTCAGCCCAAGGAAGGAGCGTGGACCAGTTGTCCTGGTGGACATTGACGTAGTGACGAAGGAAGGTGGTCATGATCTGGTTGACTCGTTCCACTTGTCCGTTTGACTGAGGGTGGTAGGCAGAGGAAAAGTCCAGAGACACCCCCAGGTGTTTACAGAGAGCCCTCCAGAAGCGTGAGGTGAATTGGGTTCCTCTGTCGGACACGATATGGGCAGGAAAGCCATGCAGCCGGAAGATGTGCTGTATGAAGGCGTCCGCAAGCTCTTGAGCAGAGGGCAATCCGGCCATAGGAACAAAATGAGCCATTTTCGAGAATCGGTCCACCACGACCCAGATGACCGTATGACCGGAGGACAAGGGCAAGTCCGTGACAAAGTCCATGGCTATGTGTTGCCATGGAATGGAAGGAGTCGGCAGAGGGAGAAGAGGACCAAAGGGCAGGTGCTTAGGTGTCTTGTTCCGGGCACAGGAGGAACATGCAGAGATGAAGGCGGTGACATCCGTTCGAAGAGACGGCCACCAATAGTGACGGGCGATGGCGCCCCAGGTTTTCTTCTGACCGGCGTGTCCGGCCACTTTCGAGGAGTGTCCCCATTGGAGGACCTTGAGTCGGTCAGTCTCCGTGACGTAAGTCTTCCCAGTAGGGATCTGGGCCAGGGAGACGGGAGCCACCGGGATGACCTTGCTAGGACAGATGATGGGCTGGCTTGGCTCCTCCTCTTGGTCTACCGGAACAAAGGACCGAGACAGGGCATCTGCCCTTACGTTCTTGTCCGCAGGCCGGTAGTGTAGCTGAAAGTCAAACCTGGCGAAGAAGAGAGACCAACGTGCTTGGCGCGGATTCAGCCTTTGAGGGGAGCGTATATACTCCAGGTTTTTGTGGTCAGTATAGATGATCACCGGGTAAACCGCTCCCTCCAGGAGATATCGCCATTCCTCCAACGCCATCTTAGCGGCCAGGAGCTCTCGATCACCAATGGTATAATTGCGTTCTGGGGCTGAGAAGATCTTGGAGAAGAAGCCGCAGGTGACCATCTTCCCGGTGGCGGACTTCTGCATAAGTACGGCTCCTGCCCCTGCGGAGGAGGCGTCAACCTCCAGGGTGAATTGGCGGTTCAACTCAGGACGGTGAAGGACGGGAGAAGAAGCAAAGGACCGCTTCAGAGAGCAGAAGGCGGCTTCGGCCTCGGGTGTCCAAGCCTTCGGATTGGCCCCCTTCTTGGTCAGGGCGGACAGCGGAGCAGTTAGGGTCGAGAAGTGAGGGACGAACTGGCGATAGTAGTTAGCAAAACCGAGGAAACGTTGGATGGCTTTTAGTCCCGAAGGAGGAGGCCAGTCGAGGATAGCAGAGACCTTCCCGGGATCCATCTGCAGTCCGGTGTCCGATATTACATAGCCCAAAAAGGGGAGGGATGATTGTTCGAACACACACTTCTCGTGTTTGGCGTATAAGCGATTCTTCCTCAGCCTCTGTAGCACGATCTGCACGTGCTCTCTGTGGGTACGTAGGTCTGGGGAGTAGATTAAGATGTCGTCCAGGTATACGACTACACAGACATAGAGGAGGTCCCTGAACACGTCGTTCACCAGCTCCTGGAAGACTGCCGGAGCATTGCAAAGGCCGAAGGGCATCACGCAATATTCACAGTGCCCATCCCGGGTGTTGAAGGCGGTCTTCCACTCGTCCCCGGAGCGTATGCGAACCAGGTTGTAGGCCCCACGGAGATCCAATTTGGTGAATATACGGGCTCCCCGGAGCCGATCGAAGAGTTCAGGGATGAGAGGCAGGGGGTATTTGTTTTTCACTGTGATCTGGTTTAGTCCCCGGTAATCGATACAGGGCCGTAGGTCGCCTTCTTTTTTCTTGACGAAGAAGAAGCCCGCACCAGCCGGGGACGAGGACCTTCGAATGAACCCCCGTGCCAGGTTCTCGGTGGTGTATTCAGACATGGCCCGGGTCTCAGCAGGGGACAAAGGGTATATCCGTCCCCGAGGGGGTGTGGTTCCCGGCAGAAGGTCAATGGCACAGTCGTAGGGTCGATGTGGAGGCAATACCTCCGACTCCTTTTTATCGAACACATCCGCGAAGGACCAATAGGCTGGAGGAAGACCAGGTAAGGAGTCCGGGGCCGGAGGACGACGGACGGGCTGGACTGACTGGAGGCAGTTCTCATGACAAGACGGGCCCCAGCGGATGATTTCTCCAGTACGCCAGCTGACCGTAGGTTCATGTACCCGCAACCAGGGTAAACCCAGCAGAAGCGGATGAGACATGCGTGGCAGAACATAGAAGGCGATTTCTTCGGTGTGTAGCGCACCGATACGCAGTTTCACAGGTTTAGTGACGAACAGGACGGGATCAGAGAGGGGTTCCCCATCCACAGAGGCTATCACAAGCGGTGTCTGCAGCGGGGTGACAGGTAACTGGTACTTGTCAACTGTGGCCTGGTGGATGAAGTTACCCGTGGCCCCGGAGTCGAGATATGCCTCCGCCGTGAAGCGGATTTCTCCTGTTGTCACCTGTACAGTCCATGTCACTGGGTCAGAGAGCTTCCCAGTACCTAGGGTGGCCTCTCCTACCAACCCTAGGCTTTGGAGTTTCCCGGTTTTGCTGGGCAGGCACGCACCTGGTGTGCGCCGTCTCCACAATAGAAGCAGAGACCCTTGGCGGCTCGTTCCACTCGACGCTGCTCGGAGGACCGTAGCTGGTCCATTTGCATGGACTCCATGGGCTCATGGATGGAGGAGCCAGAGAGCCCGGATGAGGAGAGGATAGGCTTCTGTGGAGAAGCGGAGTGCCTTACAGGGCGCCGCTCGTGGGACATTTCCTTAGACCTTTCTTGAAAGCGGAGGTCTATCCGGGTTGCGAGGGCGATCAGGGCGTCCAAGGTGGAGGGGACGTCTCGGCCGGCCAGCTCGTCCTTGATACGACCGGTAAGCCCCTCCCAGAAGGCGGCAGTCAAGGCTTCATTGTTCCACCCCCAACTCAGATGCCAGCGTGCGGAACCGGATGGCATACTGACCAACTGTCAAAGTTCCTTGGCGTAGCCTGAGGAGGGATGAGGCGGATGAAGAAGCACGTCCGGGTTCATCGAACGCGGTGCGGAAGGTGTGCAGGAAGTCCTGGATGTTGGTGGTTACTGGATCTTCCCTCTCCCACAAGGGGTTCATCCATGCCAGTGCTTCACCCTCCAGATGAGACATGACGAAGGCAACCTCAGCTTGGTCGGAAGCGAAGAGACGTGGGAGCAGTTTGAAGTGCAGCGAGCACTGGTTCAAGAACCCACGGCAGTTCTTGGGGTCCCCGGCAAACCGAGGCGGAGAGGCTAGTCTCAGTTGCGAGGTCGCAGAAGTTGTCCCTACGGAAGCCGTGGATGTGGCGGAAGTGGACAGGGACGTGGCTGTGGATTGCAGTGTGTTCAGGCGGCTGTCCACTGACGTCATGAAGGCCAACATACGAGATTGGGTCTCTCGCTGACGTACCAGCTCCTGCTGCAATCCGGCCAGTTGGGATGCTAGTGCTTCGGCGGGATCCATGGCCTGTTCGTTCTGTTAGGTCCGGGTGATGGTGGATCCTCTGGGCCGTGTACCGGACTCCCCCAGTGAGACAACCTGGAGCTAACCCCTATACAGGGACTGTCCCGTCACCCCACCAGAGGGCCTAGGTACACGGTAGCCGGAGTACTAGCGGAACCGGGTTAGCGTCCCACAGGGAATGGGTAAAACGGAGTCTTTGGAGCCACAGAGTCCTCAGAGTTAATTACGGAAGTCCAGTATGGGTGACGGTTAGGAATCTCAGGCGTGATCCGGGTTAGCTGGGTGTGATGGAAGGCAGCTGGGTGAAGTCGGAGATACCAGACAGGCACAGGCTGCCGAAACGGTGGTTGGATTCCCCGCCGACGGACACCGGAGGACCTCTTGGCAAGACTGGATTCAGGGACCGGTTACGGAGGCAGAGCAGGCTCTACGGAAGAGACAAGGTCTTTAGTATGAGAAAGACACAAGGGGACCTGGACTTCTAGCTTGCAGAACTCGACGAACAGGCGACGCCCTCCAGGCAGGGAGCTCCTAATATACCTGACCCTGACTGATGCAATATCCTGTTAGGGAGTGCAGGGCCTTTAAGAGGAAGTCAGTGACCGCGCGCGCGCCCTAATGCATATGCGTGACGCCCGGGTGCCGGAGGCCAGAGCAGGGAGCGGTGCCGAGGAGGACGTGTGGCTGGGGGCAGGGGACCCGGGGACAGGAGCGGTGAGTGAGAAACGACGTCGGGACCCGGGGAGCGTGACAGTATTGATGTAGCAGAGCTGAGTCTGTATGTGTTTGCATTCATGCAGCAAAGCTAGTTGTGTCTGTGTTTGTATTGATGTAGCAGAACTGAGTGTGCATGTGTTTGTATTCATGTACCAAAGCTGTATGTATGTATTTTTCTATTGATGTAGAAAACCAGTCTGTGTATTGATATAGCAGAACTGTGTGTATATGAGTGTTTATTAATACAACAGAGCTTTGTGTGTGTGTGTGTGTGTGTGTATGTTCATTGATGTAGCATAGCTGTATATCTATGGGTGTGTTTTGATGTAGCAGAACTGTGTGTGCAAGTGTGCATTGATGTAATTTGGCTTTGTGTGTATGTGTGTGCAATGATGTAGCATAGCTGTATGAGTGTGTTTTGATGTAGCAGAGCTGTGTGTGTATTGATGTAGCAGAGCTATTTGTGTATTGATGTAGCAAATGGGTGTTTTTTAATGTGGCAGAGCTGTGTATTTGTGTGTATATTGATGCAGAAGAGTGGTGTGTATGGGTGTGTAGTAATGTAGCAGAGCTGTGTGTATGGGTATTTTTTTATGTAGCAGAGCTGTGTGTTTGGGTGTGTATTGAAGTAGCAGAGCTGTGTGTACGGGTGTGTAGGAATGCAGCAGAGCTGTGTGTATAGGTGTTTTTTAATGTAGCAGAGCTGTGTGTTTGGGTGTGTATTGATGTAGCAGAGCTGTGTGTGTACGGGTGTGTAGGAATGTAGCAGAGCTGTGTGTATGGGTGTTTTTTAATTCAGCAGAGTTGTGTGTATGGGTGTTTTTTAATGTAGCAGACCTGTGTGTTTTGGTGTGTATTGATGTAGCAGAGCTGTGTCGTTGGGTGTGTATTGATGTAGCAGAGCTGTGTCTTTGGGTGTATATTGATGTAGCAGAGCTATGTGCATGGGTGTGTATTGATGTAGCAGAGCTGTGCATTTGGGTGTGTATTGATGTAGCAGAGCTTTGTTTGTCTGTGTACATTGTGGGTAGCGTCATACTATGTGTGTGGGGGGATGTACTGCCACGAGCTAAGCACTCCAGTGTTTGTGTCACTCTTTCTTATTGGTATAAGTTGGAAGGTATGGGAACAGTACTGCAGTGCAATCTTGTAACTGTCACTTAGGATCTCATAATGCAATGAACTCTGGGAGAGATTTTGCCAAGACATCATTTACAATGTTCGGGTGTGTTGCTGCCTAGAGCTGTCCACATTTGTTTCCATCTTCCTTCCCTATTCTTCTACAATTGAAGGGTCCCGATTTCATGCTCTTCTCCATTTTCTTTTAACCCTTCACCCCCCCTTCCATTTTTCGTTTTTGTTTTCACCTCCCCTTCTTCCAAGAACCATAACTTTAATTCTGTCAATATAGCCATATGAGGGCTTTTTTTTGCGGGCCGAGTTGTACTTTTGATTGACACCATTCATTCTGCCCCATATTGTTCTGGAAAATGGGGGGAAAAAATCCAAGTGAAGTGAAATTGTTTTTTTTTTTAAATCAGATACTTTTTTATTAAAACAGAGTACATACAACAGAATAACAAATCGGCATCCAAATTAAATTTATCACATCTATTACCCCTTTAACTCCCCCTCCCGCGCCCTCCCCCACCCCGGCAGCAACACTTCTCCCCGATACTACATCCCATATAGTACACACTTATAATACCCTTCAACTGCAGTATAGCAATCATCCCGTTGTGCAGGAGGAACAACTAGTAACACAAATAAAACAAAACATACACATCAGAGGTCTCAGACGGCTATCCCCGTCCCATATCAGATTACTGGTCCATCACTCGTCTTATTCGCATTGCAGCCAAGGAGACCAGAGCTTCTCAAACATTTTAACATTCCCCCTTCTTTCATACACTCCCCGTTCCAGCTGAAGAATACACTTCACCCTTTTAATGTACTCTCCCCTGGTCGGGGGGTCTTTTTTAATCCAGGACCTGGCGATTAGGTTTCTTGCCGCATATAGCAGCCTAGCAATGACAATTTTCATAGTATTTTCCACCCCAAGCTCCTCAACATATCCCAATAGGCAGATCACTGGTTCCCTGGGGAGGACACACCCATATGTTCTTCCTATCTTGTGGATAACCTTAGTCCAAAAGGAGACCAGTCTCGGACAAGACCACATCATGTGAAAAATACCTGCGTCAGATCCCTGACACCTTGGACACTCCGAATTCCTTTTCAACCCCATTTTAAACATCAGTAAGGGAGACCTATATACCCGGTGAATCACGTATAGGTGAGATAGTCTGGCCGGTTCGCTCATGGAAAGTTTAGGGACATACTCCAGGATACTCTCCCACACCTCCTCCGTTATCGGCCCAACTTCCTCCTCCCATTTAGATTTAGTTTTAATTGGGTAGTCTAACAGAAAGGTATGTAGTATATCTTTATACGTGCCAGAAATGATCCCTTTAGTGCTTCCTCCGCCCTTACACACATACTCCAGTACCAGGTCAGTCTGTATGGCCACACTTTGTTTAGCCGCTTGGGCTGCAATCGCATGTTTTAATTGTCTGTAGTGGAGCCAGCCGGACGCCGGTAACTGAAACTCACTCTGTAACTGCGGGAACGATTTCACAATTCCTCCGTCCAATATCTGATGCATGTATATCACACCCTTGCGTCTCCACTCCTCAATATTCCCCATTTTCTGAATCTCCGGTAGATTACTGTTATCCCAGATAGGTGTAAACTTAGTTAACCGGGTCACCCCTCTCACCCTTTTCAGCCTATCCCAGGTCTTATTTATAAGTGCCATTGTAGGAGATGTTCTACCCAGGAGCCCCACCGCACCATCCTCTAGTCCCATTACCAATGGACTTCTACCCACTATGTATTCCAGTACTTCTTTAATGCCCCCATCTTTCTCTCGATCAGACCAACCCCTGAGGTGTTGACATTGCGCCGCTATATAATACAATTCCGGATTTGGGATTGCTAGACCCCCCTCATCCTTCGGCCTTTGTAAAGTCTCTAACCGCACCCTAGGCTGCTTTTTACCCCACACCAGGTCCCTAAACAGCGAGTTTATCCCTTTAAATCTTTTCCTTGAAATACAAACAGGGGCATTGTGCAGTATGTATAGGAGTTTAGGCATTACTACCATCTTTAGTAAATTAACCCTTCCAACAACTGACAAATGTAGCTTGTTCCAGGCATCCACCTTGGTTCTCAATTTTTTAAGGAGCGGCCATAAGTTCACCTGTATGTATTTTTCTACTGGCAGAGATATCTGGATACCTAGATATTTAAATTCGTCCACATTCTTCAATTTGTTAGCCCCAGTATCCTCATTTGTCCAGGCTACTTCCCCATCCACCTTATAGAGGCTCGATTTAGACCAATTAATGGTCAGTCCCGAAACTTCTCCAAATTTCTCTATTATCTGCATGGCATGATCCAATGAGGCTGATGGATCCCCCAGGAAAAGTAATAAATCGTCAGCATAAAGAGCTATTTTCTCCTCTAAATGCCCATACTTAAATCCATGGATCTCCTTTGTTTTCCTAATGGCCGCCGCCAGAGGCTCTATTGCAATAGCAAATAGGAGCGGCGATAGTGGGCAGCCCTGCCTCGTTCCCCGGTTCAACTCAAACGCTGAGGAGGTCATACCGTTAACTCTAACTTTAGCAGTAGGCCTATTATACAACAGCTGCACCCACTTTACAAACCGTGGTCCAAAACCCATATGCTGCAACACTTTCCACAGATACCCCCACTCAACACTATTGAACGCTTTCTGGGCATCTAACGAAGCGATCACCCTCCGGCCAGGGTTGTCAGGCGGCAACTGTAGATTAAGATACAATCTCCTGATATTAGCAGCTGTCGACCTATTGGCCATGAACCCTGATTGGTCCATATGGATTAGGTTAGATATAACTCCAGTCAGCCGGTTTGACAACACCTTAGCCAGAAGCTTCACGTCCGCTGTTAATAACGAGATGGGTCTATATGAGTCTGGAAGCCTCGGATTTTTATCCTCCTTAGGAATTACTACTATTATTGCTTCTCTCATAGATTCAGGCAATACACCTTCCCCCTCCGCCACCTCAAAGACTTTCAATAGTTTGGGTAATAGGATTTCTTCTAACTGTTTATAAATTTCAACTGGTAGCCCGTCTGCTCCCGGTGCCTTGTCATTGCTCATGCCATGCAGAGCGCCCTCCAGTTCATCAATAGTAATAGGTGACTCCAGTTTATCTCTATCCGCCACAGACAACACCGGAAGCTCACCTCGCTCAAGAAATGAGTCCACCTCTTCCACCCTCATCTCTCCGCTAGAAGAATATAGCGTGCGATAGAAATCTTTAAAGACCTCAAGGATCGCCTCAACCTCAGTGACCTGTGTCCCCTCCACCGTGTCCATACCATGCACAAATGAACTACTCCTTTGAGCTGCAGCTATAACCGATAATAGATGACCAACTTTTTCCCCCTCCTCATAAAAATGCAATTTTTGGAATGCCTGCTTCCTTGCCGCCTTCTCCAAAAGCATCTTATTAACCTGTTCATGCGCCTGCCTAAGATTTTGCTTCGCGTCCGTAGTAGTACTCCGGATTGCTTCCAGCTCTGCCTTATCTAAGGCCTCCAGCCTATCTTTCTCCTCCTGCCTCGTCTGTGTTTTACGTTTACAGATATCCCTGAACAGGAGCCCCCTGAGGTATGCCTTCATCGCATCCCATACCACCAGCGGACCAGTGCTACCCTCGTTGTGGATAAAGAAATCCCCGAGATCCCGTTCTATATTCCCCATATTAATATGACGGATCCATGCTGGATGAAGCTTCCACTCTCCCCTCCTTCCCCCTGTCAGGGTTCCCCGTCGTATGGACACTAGAATTGGGCTATGATCTGAAATCACTCTTGTCAGATATTGCACGTCGCTTATCATTGCATCCATCAGATCACTAGCTAGAGCCATGTCAATGCGGGACAGAGTGTTATGCGAAGCCGAATAACAAGAGAAGCAGGATACCCTCCCATTCCTCACTCGCCAGGCATCCACCATTCCAAGTTCCCCAATAAGAGTGCCAAACGAAGTCATACTACTATCCTGAATACCTGGAGGTCTACTACTCCTATCCCAGTACAGGTCTATCACATTATTGAAGTCCCCCACCAGTAAAAAAGGGATTACTCCCCCCTTCTCAGAGAACTCCCTTATCTCCCTTAGTTTGGTGCACTTATATGGAGGTGGTATATATATTGCAGCTATACACATGAGTCTGCCAAATATTTTACACTTGACGGCCACACACTGTCCCTCTTTATCCACATACACTTCTATCTCTTCATATTGCACAGAGTTATGGATCAGCAGTGATACACCCCTTGCATAGTTGGAAAAGGTGGAGTGATAGGCCTTCTGCACCCATCTCCTATTTAAAACATGTGTTGTCTCCTTTGTTAGATGCGTTTCTAGTAGACATATTACTGACGGGTTCTGGTCTTGAACACATTTAATTAATGCCGCTCTCCTAGACCTATCTGATAACCCTCTAATATTCCAACTCAACACCTTAATTCTATCCCCCATTATCCCACCCAGTAAAACCATCAAACCTTGTAGTATCTCCCCATGCTGCCTCTACCCTACCCCTTTCCCCCCTCCCCCCCTGCTCCCCTCCCCTCCTACTCCCCACCACTTCCTGTTTTCGAGTACTCCCGTGAAGCATCGGGTTTTCCAAACCTGGTCCATAATCCCTACTAAATTCCCCCCTACCTCCCTCGCCTTCCCCTCTTAAACACATTTTAAAACTCGTCCCTTTTCCAACAATTCTCCACTCCCCCCCTTTCTATGTATAATCATATTCCACTCAACCAATATAACAGTAAAATGGCGAACAGTAATTAAACTGGAATCTCAAATTGTAAATACCACCACCGCGCCTAATTAGGCAGTCCCCAAGTCCTGCGAAGCTCACATCAAACCCTTCGCATTCCCCCTGCATACTACCTCAATCCCAAAGGGAAGGAGAAAAAAAAAAAAAGAAAGAAAAAACAAGAAGGGTCCCCTGTAAGCTCCTAAGGATGTTGTAGAGCCTCAGCCGGCCTTCTCCTGCAGATTCAGACAGTCAGCTCATTCCTTCAAACGGATCCGCTTTTCGTTTGCGTCCAACAACTGCATGGCTTCCTCTGGAGTTGTAAAAAAGTGCACCCGCTCCAACGCCATCACTCTTAGCTTTGCCGGGAACATCATTGAGTATTGCACCCCCATCTCTCGCAGGCGCCTCTTTACTCCTGTGAAAGTCATACGTAGCTTTTGAACAGAAATGGAGTAGTCCGGGTATATGGAAATTCTCTGGCCGTCAATCATAAGATCCTCCATGTCTCTTGCCTTTCGCAGTATAGTGTCCCTGTCTCTGTAGTTGAGGAGCTTGGCTAGCATAGTGCGAGGGCCCCTGCCTGCTGGTTGTGGCTGCATCGGGACTCTGTGTGCACGTTCCACAGCATAGAGCTTGGATAACACATTAGCACCCATTTTCCCCCTGAGCCAGTCTTCTACATATTCAGTGGGGTTTCTTCCTTCCGCTTTCTCAGGGATGCCGACAATTCTGATATTTCTTCTAGAGCGGTTCTCTAAGTCATCATTTTTTGCCATGATTTCAGCTATCTGCTGTGCAAATGTTTTTTCAGACTTTTGTAGTTTTGTAATATGATCCTCTGTTATCCCCACTCTCTCCTCTACAGCCGTTGTTCTCAGATCTGCTTTCTTGAGGTCTTTCTTAATGTCAGCAACCTCTGCCTGTAATCCCTTAACTTGCTTCGTCAGGGAAGTCAGAGCCTCTTTACAAAAAGACACCACTGCAAAAATGTCCTTTAAAGTGGGGTTTTCTGGAGCCTGGTCTGCACTATGTGCTTCCTCTACTTCTCCTGTCTTATCTTGCTCCTTTTCACCATCCCCCATCTCATCAGAGCTGGCATTGTCTTCTCCCTCCTCACCTCTGTTATCTGTATGCTGATGTGATTTCTCTGAAGTCCGGTCAAATTTCTCCAGCCTTGCCGCAACCTGCATCCTCTCCTGACAGGCTGCATTAACCTTCTCAGCTTCCTGCCTTATCATGGCACCATCCTGAGAGCTGGGGACTTTCCCGCCTCCATTATCTTTTTGCCTGTGACGGACCATGGCACCTCTCTGCATCCACCAGACTCACTCCAGATAAGTCCTCACCACCTTATCTTCCTGACAGCCGGCTGAGGCAGTGATAACAGCGGTATTCAGGGATTTATCAAGGGAGTTTGCAGGAGAGCTCCACAAACACGTCTCTTCACATTGCCGTCCAGGCCACGCCCCAAGTGAAGTGAAATTGTAAAAAAAAAGGGCATTTCCATAATTGCTTTTATTTTTTTTATTTACCTTGTTCATTATATGGTAAAACTGACATATCAGCATGATTCCCCAGATCAGTACGAGTTCGTAGATATCAAACATGAATAGTTTTACTTTTGTCTAAGAGGTAAAAAAAAATTCAGAAGTTTTCTAAAAGAAAAAAGAATTGCACTTTTGTCGCCATTTTCCGAAACCTGTAGTGTTCTCATTTTTCGGGATCTTGGGCTCAGTGATGGCTTATTTTTTTGCGTCTTGAGCTGGCATTTTTAATTATATCATTTTTGTTTGGATCTGATCTTTTGATCGCCTGTTATTGTATTTTATTGCAATATTGCAACAACCAAAAATAACATAATTCTGGCGTTTAGATTTTTTTTCTTTAACTGATCAGATTAATTGATTTTATATTTTTATAGATCGGGCATTTCTGAACTTGACCATACCAAATATGTGTATTATTATTATTATTATTATTATTATTATTATTATTATTATTATTATTTTCAATGGGGCAAAAGGGGGGTGATTGGAACTTTTGTGTTTTTTTTATTTTTTCATATTTTATTTTATAACTGAAATTTTTATTACAGCTTTCCAAAGCATACAAAGAAAAATAACATGGATATGCTCCACAAGCATGTGAGCAATTAGTAGAAAACAATGTATCAGGATTAGCCATGATCGAATACTTCGATTATTCGGCTTCGCGAATATTTTCCGAATACCTCGCCGCTATTCGACTATTCGCGAATATTCGATGCGCAATGTAAGTCTATGGGAAACCCGAATGACAACTATTCGGAACTATTTGGGCTTCCCATAGCCTTACATTGCACGTCGAATAGTCGAATAGCGACGAGGTATTCGGAAAATATTCGCGAAGCCGAAAAATCGAAGTATTTGATCATCCCTAATCAGGATACATATCTTATTATCCATTAATATAAGAAAGACAAGGACTATAACAAGATAAACATTACAATACTAGACAAGAAGACAAGGGGAAAGGAGGTACAGAGAGTGCAGGTGAGTATATAGAGTGTCCATAAAGACCATACAGAGCCATTATACTCTATTAGTCCAGTAAATATCCCAAAGGGACCAAATACTCTCAAAGTGATCTATCATGTTATTTGACATAGCCGATAGATGCTCCATTCTCCTCACTTCTTGGATCAGAGAATGGAGATCATTGAGTGAGGGTGGATGGGCCAACCTCCAGTTACGAGCAATTAAACACCTGGCCGCTGTGGTTATGTATAGCAGTAACCATTTCACTTTCCTACCCAACTGAACAGGTGCAATATTTAATAGGTAAAACTTAAGGGTGCTTTACACGCTGTGACATCACTAGCGATAGCTAGCAATGTCGTGTGCGATAGCACCCGCCCACGTCACTGTTTCGTCATGGGGGTGATCGCTGCCGTAGCGAACAATATTGCTATGGCAGCGTCACACGCACATACCTGCTTAGCGACATCGGTGGAGACACCGAACAATCTCTCCTTTAAGGGGGTGGTTCGTTCGGCGTCACAGCGGTGTCACTAAGCGGCCGCCCAATAGCAGAGGAGGGGCGGAGATGAGCTGCCGGAACATGCCGCCCACCTCCTTCCTTCTGCATTGCCGGTGGACGCAGGTAAGGAGATGTTCGTCATTACTGCGGTGTCACACATAGCGATGTGTGATGCCGCAGGAACGACGAACAACCAGCGGCAAGCCCCACCAACGTTATTATGAAAAGGACCGACATGTCAACGATCAACGATTTTTGACGTTTTTGCAATCGTTGATCGTCGCTCCTTTTAGTCACACAGAACGATATCGCTAATGGCGCCGGATGTGCGTCTCGAACACCATGACCCCGTCGATATATCGTTAGCGATATCGTTGCGTGTAAACTACCCTTTAGGGTCCAGGGGTATCTGGAGATCAGTTACTTTATAAATAAGGGATTGTACAGACTTCCAAAAGCACTGGATGTTAGGACATACCCAGAGTAGGTGTGGGACGTCCCCCTCTGCAACTCCATACCTCCAACAGTTTTCAGGTATAGCAGGATTTAGTTTGTGTAATAATGATGGGGTATGGTACCAATACATGAGTAGTTTATACTGATTTTCCTTGTAGACATAGCACGTGGATGTTTTTGAGGCACCATCCCAAATCCGTCTCCACACACATAAGGGAATGGTCTCACCCAGGAAATCCTCCCATTTACCCATATATACGTGATTTGGCCTTTCATCTGGATAGGGGGTAACTAGAATAAAATATACTGTATGTCTGAGATAGGCCCTTAGTAGAAACCCTGGCTCTGCATAATCTTTCAAAAAGTGTAGGGGTAGAGACTTCTAAGGAAGAAAAAAGGGAGTACATCAGGTGTCTAACTTGTAGGTACCAATATTGGGAGTTGCCAAAGAGATTAAATCTAGTGGATATGGTAGCAAAGGGAAGAAGAACTTTGGAGTGCGAGTCTACTATGTCGGCATAGCAAAACAGCTTCTTGTCAAACCACACTTTGGTCATGGTACTCTGCATACCATCCGGCATCCTGGGATTAAAAAGAAATTAAGTCAGAGGGGAACGTTCGGAGCTAAGTGGAAACTTTTTAACACAACAGTCCCAGATCCTCTTGGTGAAAGCTATGGGGCCTAGAGTATGTGGGTCAGGTTTGCTAGACGAGGTGCCCAAAAGATAAGAGTTGGGATGTAATGGAGCCAACCATAACTTCTCTATTTCCATCCATCTAGAGAAGGCACAACGATTAAACCATGCAGGGATGTGACGCAAATGAGTTGCCGAGTAGTATTTAGTTATATCAGGGACCCCCAGTCCTCCCCTCAGTCTGCTGTCAAGCAAAGTCGAATTGAAGTATAAGGGACTGTATGTTGCATAACTCTTTGTATGGCACACACCAGGAGGGTCTCAAATAAGTAAAGTAGCTTCGGTAGAACTGACATTTTGACAGTAGAGATTCGTCCAAATAGAGTCAATGGAAGTTTATTCCAACTGAGTAGGAGTCTTCTAAGCTCAGTAAATAAGCTAGGATAGTTGTGCTGGTATAGGAGTTTATAATTAGATGTTAATTGTATTCCCAAGTATGTCAAGGATGTATTTTTCCCTTTGTAGTTGTTTCTCACAAGGTGGTCACTTGTGCGTGTGGAATGTTAAGGGGCAAAGTCTCCGTTTTGCTCTGATTGACCTTATATCCTGAGAGCCTTCAAAATGTATTAGTAAGCTATGTAAGTTCTGGAGGGTTATATGTGGCTGTGTCAGTATCAGCAGGACATCATCTGCAACTAGTGATAACTTAAACTCTTTGTCTCTCACCATTACCCCATGTACATTAGCATCGGAGAGAATAGCTGCCTCCAATTTTTTCATATGTTTAAAAACTTTTTTTCTTTGACTTTTTATTGATTTTACAAGTCCCTTTAGGGGATTTTATGCCTGTACTATCCGATCACTTCTGCTGTTTAGAGCGATGCTTCAGCACCAGCACCGCACTGTACAGCACTAATGCTGTGTTCCTATTAACGCCGGCATTAACAGGAACTTTGTCAGGACATAGCCAGGGGTCAACAGTTGACCCTTGACTGTTATGACAATCCATCGGGGCCGCCGCCGATGCATAATGGTTCAATCAATGTGGGAACGTGTTAATTCCAGCTGTCAGCGGGATTTAACTAGTTAACAGGTGCGAGTGGATCTCCCATCTCTGATCCACTCATGCCTATTAGCAGCATATTGGCTGACCAGACCAGCAGACATGTGCGGGGAAAAATGCATTAAAGGGGCAAACACGACCAAGAACGTACAGATACGTCCAAGGTTCTGAAGTGGTTATAGGGAACCTGTCACCAGATTTGGTGACTATAAGCTGCAGCCACCACCAGTGGTCTCATATTTACAGCATTCTAACATGCTGTATATGTGGCGCCCCTGAGGCTTCTGTCGCCACAGGGTACTGCATCTCCCTTAAGTTGTAGTACTCATCCTGGGCAAGGAGAGGTTAATCGCTGGTGTTTCTTACATTCACACACAAAACACAGTTAGGTGCTCTCCCACCGGGGGGGGGGGGATGGCCTGGGGTATGTAGGGGGAAGGCCATAACGAAGCATGGGACTTTCCCGGTCACTGGGACAACCACCTGGGGGGCGGGCACCACTTGAGGAAAAGGGAAGGAGCATCTTCACACATAGTCAGTTAGGCCCGAGCACAGCTTGGGGTGAAGAGCACAGTTGTGACTTTGGTCCAGGTACATTTTCTCTCTACCTTCACACTTCTGGGACCACTGCAAGACCCGTTGCTTGGAGCAAACTGGTCGGCTCAGGTCCTCACAGCTATATGGGATTCCTGGGACACCCGCAGCCTGTTCCATATTTCACCTACACCGGGATCGGAGGGACCCCGACCAGAAAGGACTCACAATGGAAACAATGGCGGTGACCTCGAATTACTCGGGATCGGCTTGAACCTGCAGAGACTGTGTCCGCCTGTTCTTGCCAGTGACCCGCGCTTCGGCGCCCACCATTACTTCTCCCCTCATCATCCTCCCCGGGGACGTTCCACCTGTGGGGAGCAGAAACATCTTACCTGCTACGAGTATCAGCTCCGGAGGACAGCGATAGTAGAGGCGGCTAATCCCTGGCCACATACCACTGGTGGCATCACGAAACTAACCTCCACCATTATCATCCCCCCCTTCTTTATTGTACACCTCGCGGCCACAAAGCCAGGTAGGGCCACCCGTGACATTCCCAGACCCAACATCAAAGGCCCGGCGTCGAGTAACAAGTATTTAACCCCTTGCCCCATGGGTGCTACATATATAAGAAGCCAGGCCGCGATTTTGAACGTAAAAATCACCTTATAATACTCATCTAAACGGTCGGTGCGGTCCTGCGCAGTACCTCAGTGCCGGCTAGTGTGGATGACGTAGGACGCGTCATGCACCACGGCTTCAGAAGAAGGAGGACAAAGATGGCCAAAAGAGGAGGCGCCAGTACCGGAGAACGGAGACAACCATCTGACCAATCTGCTCCGCACCGACTGTTTAGGTGAATATTATAAAGTCATTTTTACATTCTACACAATGGCCTGGGCTCTAAGAGCCCACTGGTGGTGGCCGCAATTATAGTCACCAAATCTGGTGACAGGTTCCCTTTAAATGTGATGTGTCATCAGAAAATTAATTTTTGTTTAAAGCATTTTATTATGTTACGTGTTTATTTAAATTGTGAAGATCACTCTCAATATAAAACAAAATCCTGAAATCTTGCAGTTTTCGCTCTAATTACTGTATAATATTCATCTGATACTTCTGTATTGTAGCGATGGCTTCTCAGCATCATCCTATTATTATCACAGAAAGATAATGCACATATAGATAACGCAGGATCTACCTTCACTGTCACCGCACTCCCCCACCTACAAGGGAAAGACTCAGCTCCTATTTATTGCTGCCTTGGGTCTATGTGGCTGCAGTGAGGCATAGAGTATCTTAAAATACTAAGAAAGGAGGGTTTCACCCCTAAAACAAAGAACATTTTAACATTATTTAACTCAAGGTCAAGTCTCTAAGATAGGACAGAAAATGACTGCAAAAGGTCAGATATCAGCCCTGAATCTATGGTCATCATGATGAGAAGAATTAGTTTCCTGCTGGCACCTACTGGTGATTCTGTGCACTCCAAGCCATGTAGGATTTAGAAAAGCTAATATGTGGGGTCTGCGGATAACACACTGTTATGGGGGATCTGTGGATGACACAGTACCATGGTAAGAGCTATAGATGATACCCTGTTATGCGGAGATCTGTACATGACACTGTTATGGGGGATCTGTGGATGACGCACTGTTATGGGGAATCTGTTCATGAGACACTGTAATGGAGGACCTTTGGATCACATACTGTTATGGGGGATTTGAGGATGAAATACTATTTTAGAATGACTTGTGCATGATACACTATTATGGGGATCTGTGAACAAAACATTTTTTATGGGGCATCTGTGGATGACACACTGTCTTGGGGGATCAAGGATGAAACACTATTATGGGGGATCTGTGGATGACACACTATTATGAGGCATCTGTGAATGAAACACTATTATGGGGGATCTGTGGATGACACACTGTTATGGATGGATCTGTAAAGATAGTGGACTGTTGCTGTCACGTTCCTGCTCCTGAAGACACCAATCGCATTGTGTAGTGTAATGTGAATAATGTCTTGCATCCTTTGTAAGCATTGTGATATGTAATGTTGATAATGTGTAATGTGGAGTATGGCATAGCCCTTGTGTAGGAAGTTACCAGACCATAGGGTAAGCAATAGTTCAGTGTTAAGTCTAGCCCACAATGGGAGGGGTTAGTTGATAGGGTAAAAGACAGTTCATTCTAGAAGAGTCAGTTGAGTTTAGGAAGAGAAGATCTAGTGAGCGAAGGTTACAAACGGATCGTCTGTAGGTTGTGAAGGTCGCATACAGTGGGAGGCTTGTATCAGTAATGGCAAGGAAACTGGAGACGAGATAGCGCGAACCTTGAGAGTTGACTGATATATGGTGTGAAATGAGAGACCAATCCCCAAACGGAATAGCCCCAGAAAATAAGAGCCAGAAGACAGGACTCTAATAGCCAGTCCCATTAGCTTTCAAGGCAGCGAGTTTATCTTGACTGGGCCTGAATTCGGCTTATCTGTGCCGATTTTCCCCAAACGTCTGAGAGTGCAAGGCTATACTCTGGCCATGGGGATGGGAGCCCTGATCCTTACCGCTGTAAGGTGACTAGACTTGGAGCTACTGCATGGAAAGTGACCATTACGAGTTGTACTGTAATACTGAGCTTGGTTGTGCGGGAAGTCAGAAGACAAGTCAAATGTTAAGCAACCCAGTGAGAAGTAAGACTGTCTGAATATGCCTTGTAGAACTATAATGGACTTGTAGATACAGTGGGTATAGAAAGTATTGAGACCCCTTTAAATTAGTGTAACCATACCGCTTCTGTCACTACTCAAACACTCGCTGCTCACAATTAAGGCTAGTTTCACACTTGCGTTAAACGGTATCCGTTGCATTGCGTTGTGTAACGGATGCAACAGATGTGTTGCATATAGTGGCACAACGGATGCAACGGATGCTGCAAAACAGCGCAATTCGTTTTGATTTTTTTTTTTACAGTTTTACCAGCGGCAGACTATTGTGAATGATCAGCTGATCGCTCCCTGCAGCCGGCCGCCAGGTGATCAGCTGATGGCTCCCTGCAGCCGGCCGCCTGGTGATCAGTTGATGGCTCCCTGCAGCCGGCCGCCGGGTGATCAGCTGATGGCTCCCTGCAGCCGGCTGCCGGGTGATCAGCTGATGGCTTCCTGCAGTCGGCCGCCGGGTGATCAGCTGATGGCTCCCTGCAGCCGGCCGCCGGGTGATCAGCTTATGGCTCCCTGCAGCCGGCCGCTGGGTGATCAGCTGATCGCTCCCTGCAGCCGACCGCCGGGTGATCAGCTGAGCGCTGTGACTTGCCGGCGGCCGGGCATGCCGGCGGGCGGGCGCTCAGCTGAGCGCTGTGACTTGCCGGCGGCCGGGCATGCCGGCGGGCGCTCAGCTGAGCGCTGTGACTTGCCAGCGGCCGGGCATGCCGGCGGCCGGTCGCTCAGCTGAGCGCTGTCGCTTGCCGACGGCCGGGCGCTCAGCTGAACGTTCGGCCACCGCGAGCCAAAATAAAGTTTGATTTAAAAAAAAAAAAAAAAGAGCATGCGCAGTGAAATCCAGAGGATTCCGCTGCTCAAAACAACGTTAAATGCTGCGTTCCTCCCGCTGGGCGGAAGCAACGGAGCATCGCCCAGCGGAAGCAACGCAGGTCCTTTTCGTACAATCCGTCACCCATACAAGTCTATGGTTACATAGTTACATAGTTACATAGTTACTTAGGTTGAAAAAAGACCTAGGTCCATCTAGTTCAACCTTCCTCCACCAGTTCTACATTTAGTCACTAAGTCATTTATAACCAACAATGTTTTGTGTACTGAGGAAATCATCCAGCACTTTTTTAAAAGCTGTTATAGTATCTGCCATTACTACCTCTTGTGGTCGGCATTCCTCAGTCTGACCGCTCTAACTGTAAAGAACCCTTTCCTATTTAGGTGTCGGAATCGCTTTTCTTCCACTCGCAGTGAGTGCCCCCTGGTCCTTAGTATTGTTTTTGGAAGAAATAAGTCATGTGCCAGTCCTTTATATTGACCACACATGTATTTATACATATAAATGAGATCTCCTCTGAGACGTCTTTTTTCTAAGCTAAACATATCTAACTTTTTCAACCTGCCATCATATGGGAGGCCTTCCTCCATTCCTTGTAATAGTCTAGTTGCCCGCCTTTGAACTGACTCTAACTTCTGAATGTCCTTTTTAAAATGTGGAGCCCAAAACTGGATCCCGTATTCCAGATGTGGCCTTACAAGTGATTTATAGAGGGGTAACAATACGTTGGGATCACGGGATCTAATCTCTCTTTTTATACACCCTAGAATCTTGTTTGCTTTAGCAGCTGCTGCTTGACATTGAGTGCTGCTGCTCAGCTTATTTGTAATGAGAATGCCCAAGTCCTTCTCCTGTTCTGTAGTCCCGAGTTTACTTCCATTTAATGTATACGCAGCTATAGGATTACTCCGTCCTAGGTGCATTACTTTACATTTATCAACATTAAATCTCATTTGCCAAGTATCTGCCCATTCTGACATCTTATCCAGATCTTTTTGTAATATTGTACTATCCAAGTCAGTTTTTAATATCCTACATAGTTTGGTGTCATCGGCAAAGACTGACACTGTACTATCAATCCCATCCACAAGGTCATTAATAAAGAAAGTAAAAAGAATCGGTCCAAGCACAGATCCCTGCGGCACCCCACTGCTGACTATAGCCCATTTAGAGAATGTACCATTTATGACTACTCTTTGTTTCCTATCTTTTAGCCAATTCCTTACCCAGTTGCATATTGTGTCCCCTAGTCCTTGCTTCTGGAGCTTTAGTATAAGGCTATTATGTGGTACAGTATCAAATGCCTTTGCAAAGTCCAAATAAATCACATCAGCTGCATTACCAATATCCAGGTTTGAACTTACCCCCTCATAGAACCCCAACAGGTTGGTTAGACACGACTTATCTTTCATGAATCCATGCTGTTTGTCAGTTATCATATTATTTTCTGCAATATATTTTTGCATGTCATCCCTTAAAATGCCCTCAAAAACTTTGCATACTACTGATGTCAGGCTTACTGGACGGTAGTTGCCTGGATCTACCCTCTTACCTTTCTTAAATATCGGTACCACATCAGCAATCCTCCAATCCTGAGGCACCAACCCTGTTACAAGTGAGTCTAAAAAGATGAGATACAGCGGTCTGTCGATTACGGAGCTCAATTCCCTCAATATTCGTGGATGAATGCCATCTGGCCCTGGGGATTTGTCAATGTTTAATTTACTCAGACGTAGGCGTACTTCATCTTGTGTTAAATTAATTATATCGGGTGGTGGACTTTGATTTTTCACTTGTTGAATGATCCCTGGTACAGTCAGTTCCTTGGTGAATACAGATGAGAAATGCCTATTTAATATCTCAGTCTTTTGTTTGTCCTCTATAACTAACTTGTTATTATATTTTAAGGGTCCGATACTATCCTTTGTTTTCCTTTTGGCATTAATGTATTTATAAAAGATTTTGGGATTTATTTTAATGTCATTGGCGATTTTTGTTTCAGTAGCTAGTTTTGCTTGTTTGATTTCTTTTTTGCATTGCCTATTGATATCTTTATACTCCTGCAATGCTATTTCTGTATTCTCAGCCTTTAAGATTTTAAATGCCCTTTGTTTTTGTTTTATTATACTTTGTACAGTCTTATTTATCCATAGTGGTTTCTTTTTATTCCTGGACATTTTATTACCAGAGGGTATACGTTTTTTACAGGACTCTAGTAGTATATCCTTAAACTTACCCCATTTATGTTCGGTATCCCCAGTTACCATGATTCTGTCCCAATCTACACATTTAAGCTCTTCCCTTAATTTGTTGAAATCAGCTTTCCTAAAATTCCAGGTTTTAGCATTCCCCCTTTGAAATGTTCTATTGAATATTACGTTGAAGCTTACCATATTATGATCGCTGGTGCCCAAGTGCTCCCGGACCTGTAGATCTGAAATTGCATCCGGTCTATTTGACAGGACCAGATCTAGTAATTATCTCCCCTCGTCGGTTCATCTACCATCTGAGAGAGGAAATGGTCTTGAATGGTAGATAAGAACTTACAGCTTTTAGCAGAACCAGAAGATTCTATGTCCCACTGTATGTCTGGATAGTTGAAATCCCCCATAATAAGAACCCGATTATTATTATTAGCTGCCTTTTCAATTTGTTCCAGCATTTCACCCTCTATTTGTTCAGGTATGTTACGAGGCTTATAGCAAACTCCAATTAGCATTTTTCCATTATTCCCCTCCCCATGTACATTTACCCATACTGACTCTACATTGTTGCTGTTCCCCTCAATGTCATCATACAACACAGGTTTTAGGTTAGATTTGATAAATATACACACCCCACCACCTTTTTAACGGATTAACGGATTCCGCTGTTTTCCAAAAGGGTGGATTGTAACGGAAGGAAAACAACGCAAGTGTGAAAGTACCCTAAAGAGGACGTTTTGCATGTGGACCAGGTGGAGATGGAAAAAGTACCCAAGGTGTAACATGCTTGTATATCTTAACTGCTTGCCCTGGAAATGTTGCTGTTTAGGTTTGTGGACTAAGGGGTACTTTACACGCTGCGACATCGCTACCGATATATTGTCGGGGTCACGTCGTTAGTGACGCACATTTGGCGTCGGTAGCAACATCGCAGCGTGTGACACTAATGAGCGACGATCAACGAACGCAAAGCGTCAAAAATCGTTGATTGTGGACACGTCGCTCCTTTTCATAATATCATTGGTGGTGCATGCCGCTGGTTGTTCATCGTTCCTGCGGCATCACACATCGCTGTGTGTGACACCGCAGGAACGACGAACATCTCCTTACCTGCGTCCACCGGCAATGAGGAAGGAAGGAGGTGGGCGGCATGTTCCGGCCGCTCATCTCCTCCGCTCCTCTGTTATTGGCTGGCCGCTTAGTGACGCCGCAGGGACGTCGCTATGACGCCGAACGCACCTCCCCCTTGAGGGAGGGATTGTTCGGCGGTCACAGCAACGTCGCAGGGCAGGTCTGTGCGTGTGACGCTGCCGTAGCGATAATGTTCGCTACGGCAGCGATCATCAAATGTCGCACGAGCGACGGGGTTGGGTGCTATCGCGCTCGACATCGCCAGCAAATGCTAGCGATGTCGCAGTGTGTAAAGCACCCTTAAGGCTTCCACAACTATGTTTCCACTAGCTATGTTATTACAGTGATTGGCAGGCAATCCCTGCATGTTTAATGGCTGAAAAAAGCCATGAAACATGCTTCTAAAATGTGCAAAAATTGTGCCATACATTTGTACATAAAATCACTCCTGGGGTGGACTGGAACACATTTGCAACATATTTTGTGACTTTTGAAAAGTTCACAAATGATGAATAAGTAGATAAAATTATTTGAAAATCGTAATCTCCATCCACGTTGGCACATTTAAATAAAAAACAAACTAACAGGCTACCACATCAAAAATAAACTAAAAAAAAAAAGGCACAAATGGAAAGATGAAAAACTAAAACATATAATAGGCCAAATGCAATAATGACTCAGGTCCTAGGTGTTTAGGAAGAGCAACATGGAGGCTGAATATTATATACAGTCATTTATTCATCTGTGAAAAAATATTACATTTGTTACAGAGACAGGAAACAAACAAGTGACAGGAATGATACAAAATACTGCAACATCTGCATAGGTCAAGTGCTCCGCGGCATATCTCCATAGCAAAGATGGACGCATCAACTGATGGATATGGGTATATTTTTTCATGATTTTTGGCAGTGACCACATTTTATACCTAAATTATGTTGCAAAATATGAAACATCACATTGCGATGCATTGGGACGCCCTTATATTTGCACATTTAAGTGCCCTGAATTGGTGCTTATTCATATTTTGGAGTTTATTAGATGAGTATATAAAAGTATATAAATGATATATTAAAAAATATATATAAAGTAAGAACAGAGTCTCTGAGAAAACAGTCAAGTATACTTCTGATTGTCTCTGCTTATTGTGAAATTCCAGATGAAGCTGCAGTATCAGAAATTGTGAAATATTGGATGTCAAGTCGTAAAAAAATGGTGGTTGTCACTTTTCTGAATTCTCCGGTTTTTCCCTACAGCTACGCTCTTACATAACCACATTTTATAACATTAATTCTTAATTTAATGCACCAGCGGGAGGACAAATTTCATATCTTAATTGTTAACCTTTTACAGATGACCTATCACTTGCCAAATATATTTTTTCCCCCCTAGTATAAATGACGCTGTTCTCTTCACTCTGTTTTTCCTTTGTTCCTATTCCTCGCCATTCATGAGATATGGCCCCTCTTCCCTGTATGTAAATAGACTCTGTTTAGACAAGTGGGCGTGGTCATAAAATCTTCTCTATTTGAATCTTGATAACCACACCCACTTGGAAAAAAATATCTCTATGCAGGGAAAAGGAGGACACATCTCAGGAAGGCACATTAACAAAAAAATTGACAACACCAGATTAAAGATAACTGGTAATTTTTTTTAACACATATTTTTGGCAAGAAACAAGTCCTCTTTAAAATACAGCTTCCCCTTGAATGAGGATTTGCCCCTAGAGCAGGGATCCCCAACCTGTGGCTCGCGTGCCTGTGATGTGCAGCTCGTGGCTTTGTTCCAGCTTGGTGTATAAAAACCTATGAAGAGGAGGTCTCAAGATGGTGACTTTTGTGAGTAGCCCACAGATAAGATCAGATCTGAATGCGGGTAAGGTAGGAACCCCTGGATTTTGGTATACTGCCTTGGTGTGATTTCTGTGGAAACGCTTTTGCTTTCATTATACCAGTAATGGGGACTAGGGGTGTCACTGCTGTGAGGGGGCAGGAGCTGGATATGGCTTGTGTACCTCACTCAGAGTTGGATGTGGCTCGCGAACCTTACTCAGAGCTGGTATTTGGCTTGCAAACCTCACTCAGAGCTAGATGTGAGTCACGAACCTCTTTCAGATTTGGATGTGGCTTGCAAATCTCTTTGAGTTGGATGTGGCTCGTCAGCCTCACTCAGAGCTGGATATGGCTCACGAACCTCCCTCAGATTTGGATGTGGTTCGTGAACCTTACTCACAGCTGGATGCAACCTTACTCACAGCTGGATGTGGGTCGTGAACCTCACTCAGAGCTGGATGTGGGTCGTGAGCCTCTCTCAGATTTGGATGTGGCTTGCGAACCTCTCTCAGAGTTTGATGTGGTTTGTGAAACTCTCTCAGAGTTGGATGTAGCTCGCAAACATCACTCGGAGCTAGATGTGGCTCACAAACGTTTCTCAGAGTTGGCTGTAGGTTGCGAACCTCATTCAAGAGTTGGATGTGACTTGTGGATCTCACTCAGAGCTTGACGTGGCTCGCAAACCACTCTCAGAGTTGGATGTGACTTGCAAAACACTCTCAGAGTTGGATGTGGCTGGCGAACCTCTCCGAGTTGGATGTAGCTCACAAACCTCACAGTTGTATATGGCTCGCGAACCTCATTCAGAGTTGGATATGGCTTGCGAACTTCACTCAGAGTTGGATGTGACTCGCAAATCTTTCTCAGAGTTGGATGTAGTTCGAAAACCTCCCTCAGAGCTGAATGTGGCTCACAAACCTCCCTCGGAGCTGGATGTAACTCACTATCGTTTCTCAGAGTTGGCTGTGGCTTGCAAACTACACTCAGAGATGCATGTGGCTTGCAAATCTCACTCAGAGTTGGGTGTGTCTCGCGAATCTCTCCAGAGTTGAATGTGGCTCGTGAACCTCATTCAGAGCTGGATGTGGCTCACAAATCTCTCTTAGATTTGAATGTGGCTCACAAACCTCACTCAAAGCTGGAAGTGGCACACGAATCTCACACGGAGTTGGATGTGGCTTGCAAACCTCTCTCAGGAGTTGGGTATGGCTCGCCAACCTCACTCAGAGCTGGATGTGGCTCTCAAAGTCAGAAAGGGTTGGGACCTCTGCTCTAGAACCTGTACTGATGAGTGAAACAGTTCATATCAATATATATATCAGATATATCACACATCTGTGTATCAAGGCCAGAGCATGGACTGTCCGAGGGACCCCTAACGCGAACTTGACTGCCTCATTTATGTCTATGAGGCTGTTAGATTGAGGTCAAGATATCTGCGGCCGGTCTGTGCTCGGATAATGATACTCGGATACATTACACTAATGATTATATTAGCTAGAAGTGGCCCAACCACTGGTTTTCTAAATCCGATCTGCGCTCATGGTGGTTACTGCCCATTTGACACATAATCTCAGGTAATCTAAACATTTATTCTACGAATGAAATCCCTGAGCATCTTTTATAGAAAAATGTATAAGGCACTTTATATAGGATATATAAATTGCCAGTCTTGCTGAATCGGGGCGTACATCTTTTCACAGAAAAAAACTATATTAGTTGTGTTTTAGTCACTAACATCCTTGTTTTTTCTCAGTTAAGCGTCCAGTGGGGGGTTCTTCTTATTGATTAAAGGCTATCAGTCACTGAATAGAACCATCCACTGGAGTCCTAAGGATAGGACAAACAGATTTAAAGGGATTTCCCACAAACAAAGTTAATTGTAATGTTGATTTAAATCAATAGATCTTGGAATAATAATAATGTCCACAATTGGATGTGTTTGAAAAAAATGTTCCTGTGCTGAGATAATCTTATATATGTGTCCCTGCTATGTACTGTGTAATGGCCATGTACATGGTCTGATCGTACCACATCTTCTGGGCCGGGGAGAATGCACATAAGAGTAAAAAGGCATTACAGCATGGGATCATAGCTGATTCTTTTTGTGAGGTAAAACATTTCACTGCCTGTTTTTAAAAAATGTTTTACCTCATAGAAAGAATAATTTGCGTTTTCGCGTTGTAATGTCTGTAGACTTCTTTTTTCTATTTTAAAGTTTTATTGGTTTCAAAAAGAAAAGTAAACATACAGATAGATACATCGTCCAATATCAGTCAGTATTAGGTGTTATAGTATTGAAATAACATTAAAATAACATTGAAATAGAACTAGCCTTTACAGCAGGTCCAGGCCTGAGGCTCAACAATTGCACAACCTAGGGTAAGAAAAAAAAAAAAAAAGAAAAAAAAAAAGGAAAACATTGGACAACGAGTCTTACCATAAACAAGAACTTATCAGATGGGCAGAGAGATGCACGGGGAAAGAGAAAAGTCAGAAGAGAAGAGACGGGTTTAGAATTAGAGTCAGTGAGTGGAGAGGTATAAAGAAAGACGTATGATGACCAGGACGGTGTATTCATCTGTTGAATCTAAAAGAGGAGGGTGAATGAATGTTCTCTAAGGGGTGGTACTTGCCAAGGAGTCTGAGCACCTGGAATCAATTAAAGCTAAGAACTTGGGGCCCGAGAGGAAGTCCTCCCACGTGAGCCATTTAGAGGCGGTTTCCACTATCTGCCCCCTCGACTGGGCCATCACCAACTCCATGCGGTGTACCGAGTTCACCTCTGTCGCCCATTCCTCCACAGTCGGTGGGGCGGGGTCCTTCCAGTGTCGCGGAATCACGGTCTTGGCGGCCTGAAGGAGAGGACCCAAGAGGGATTTTTTATATTTTTTTTCTGAGATTTTAAACATAAATAGCAAGACTGCCTCGGGGCGACTAGGGACTACGGTCGCCGTGACCTCTTGAATGGCCGTCAAAACTTTGTTCCAAAAGGCCGTCAAGCTTGGACAGGACCACCATATATGGGTCATGGTGCCGCCCTGGGCCCCGCAACGCCAACATATATCCGGAACTTCGGGACACCACACATGAAGCGACGATGGGACCCTGTACCACCTGGTGATGATCTTGTAGCATGTTTCCTGCATTCTAGTGGCTACCACGGACCTATGGGTCAGGCGGAAACAACGTTCCCACTGATCCCTAGGGAACGTCCTGTTGAGCTCTGCTTCCCACGCAGTACAGAAGCGGGGGAGTGAAATCTCCATCGCCTCTGTTAGGATCTTATAAATCCTTGAGGTGGCATGTCGAGTGTCAGGTGTTCCGGTACATATGCGCTCAAAGGGAGTTATAGGCGAGAGGTGCCCGGCGGCCTGTCCCAGTGTGGTTATGAAGTGTTTGAGTTGGGCATATTCAAAATGGAACCTCAGCCTGGGGTTCCCGGTTCCCACAATATCCGAGAGTGGGAGGAGAACTCCACCTGGGGCCACCTGGCCCAGTCTCAGGGGCCCCTGCTTAGTGCTGCCAAGAAATTTATTGGACGATGCACCTGGTAGAAAATCAGGGTTGTCCGTAAGTGGCATAAGGGGACCCCAGGGCTGGAGCAGGCGTTTGCTCAGTGGCAATGAGTGTACTGATTTCAATGTCTGTTTGGTGCTGTAGGACATTGCTATTTTATGTTTGGAGAGGCGTGGCCAGTTCCACGGCAAGGTTGGAACTGATAGGGAGCACATGTCGTGTGCCAGTCGAACCCAGAGTTTTGAATCGTGATTATGTAAAAGGTCCAGGACTCTGGTGTGGGCGGCCGCCAGGTAGTATTGCCTACAGCAGGGGAGCCCTGCTCCCCCCGCCCCTTTAGTTCTTGTCAGAACATTACTCCCAAGCCGGGGTCTCCTCTTAGTCCATACAAATTGGTTAAATAGGCGCTGTACCTTTGTCCAATAAGACGCTGGGATATGAACCGGAACCGTCTGAAGTAGGTAGAGCAGTCTAGATAAGGCTGTCATCCTGAGAGCGCTGATCCTGCCAAACCACGAGAGGGTACCCCGACCCCAAGAGTCTAGGTCTCTCTCGAGCCTGGACAGGAAACCTAGGAAATTTAGTGAAAAAAGCCTGTCTATGTCAGATGGTATAATAATACCCAGGTATCCTATGCTACCATTGGGTGGCCATTTAAAGGGGAATTTTGGCTTCACGGCGTTTACGACGTCTTGGGGGAGGGATATATTCAGGGCTTCGGACTTATCAAAATTGATTTTGAAGTTGGACCAACTGCTGAAGCGATTTAATTCCTGCATTAGGGATGGAAGAGAGGTAAGTGGATTTTGCAAGTATATGAGGAGATCATCTGCGAAGGCGGCACATTTATATTCTTGGTTTGCGATTTTGATTCCTTGTATGTCGGGGTTGAGACGAATGGCCGCTAGTAGGTGTTCCATTACTAAGATATAAAGTAGTGGAGATAGAGGGCATCCCTGCCGAGTCCCGTTATATATGTTAAAGGGCTTCGACAGGGTACCATTAATTTTCAAGTGGGCGTTCGGGGAGCGGTATAAGGCCAGGATTTTGGACGAGAAGGTTGGGCCGAAGCCGATGTGAGTCAGGGTCTGGGAGAGTGAGTGCCAAGAAATTCTATCAAATGCCTTTTCGGCGTCTAAAGATAGCAACATCATGGGGATTTTTTGGGTGCGGGTATGCTGAATCAGGTCTAGGGTTTTAAGGGTATTATCCCTAGCTTCCCTGCCGGGGACGAATCCAACCTGGTCCAGGTGCACCAGATCAGGCATAAGTGGATTGATTCTATTTGCGAGTAGCTTAGCGTATATTTTTAGATCCACATTAAGCAATGATATTGGTCTAAAGCTACTGCACGCGGTGGGGTCCTTCCCGGGTTTTCTAAGTAAGGCCACATGAGCCGTCGTGGCATGGGGGGGGAATGGAAACTCATCTGAAATGATATTAAAGGAAAGGAGCATCAAGGGCGCAAGTTGTGCAGCGAATGTTTTATAGAATTTGGCAGGGAGTCCGTCTGGGCCTGGGCTCTTGTTGCCTGGTAAATTACCAATTACTGTCAAAACATCTTCTAGTAGGAAGGGGCGCTCAAGATCTACAGCTATGGTTCGGTTGAGGGGTTTGAAGGGGGAGGCCATTGAAGGTAGTTCGCCGTTTGCCTCGGGGGGACCAGGCGTCAGGTTATATAGTTTGGAATAGTAAGTGTGGAAGGTGTTGGAGATATCTGGGGTAGCATATAATAATTCGTCTCGGGAATTCTTTATGCAGGGAATTAGAGTGTGGGCTTTCCCCTCTTTTAGTGCGTTGGCCAGCAGTCTGCCCGGCTTGTCCCCAAACTCGTAGAATTTTCCCCTCCCCACCTGTAATAGGCGCTGATATGATGAGTCTAACATTTTCTTGACCTCCAGTCTAGCTTGTAGGAGGGTCTGTAGGGTGGTAGCCGATAAGGCCCGCTTGTGAACGAGCTCCAGGTCTGAGACCTTACGGAGGGCATCTACCAAGTTCTGAGCCTTCTCTTTTTTAATGCGAGCTCCATGCTTGATGAAAATGCCCCTCAAGACGCACTTCAACGCTTCCCATTTAAATGTGGGAGCTGTGTCGTCTGCTAGATGATCTTCTGAAAAATGAGTGATAGCAGTCTGCACCTCAGAGGTGCATAGCTCGTCCAGAAGCAAGGCCTCATTAAGCCGCCATGATCCCCTAGGGGCCGGGAGAGAAGGAACTTCAACCTCGCAGTACACCGGCGCATGGTCCGACCACAATATGTTGCCTATTCTAGCCTGTCTGACCCAGGGGAGAGCATTGTGCTGTAGAAAAATGTAGTCTATGCGACTATATGAATCTTGAGTGTGGGAGTAAAAACTATAATCCCTATCTGACGGGTGTGCTATTCTCCATGTATCGAACAGCTGAATGCTCAATAGGGTTTTTTTTATACGTTTAATTGTGGCATATGATATACTAGATTTCCCTTTAGAGTTATCTAATGTGGGATCAAGAGTGACATTAAGATCGCTACATAGCATTGCTGTGCCTCGTATCAAGGGGGTTGCAGTGCCAACAAGGCCAGCTATGAAGTCATCCTGTTTCTGGTTTAGGGCATACGCATTTATTATCGTGAAAGTTTGGTCTCCGGCTATCAGTGAGAGGATAATGTATCGTCCCAGGCTGTCCGGTGTGCAATTTATAATTTGATGAGGGAAAGATTTATGAATGGCAATCGCCACTCCCTTAGAACGCGACTCTGGGTTGTCAGAGAAAAACCAGGTCTGATAGTATTTGTTCTTTATGACCGGGGTATGTCCCTTTTTGAAATGTGTTTCCTGAAAACATATTATTTTCACCTTATGCTTGTGGAAATGGTAAAGGATCTGTGCTCTTTTCTCCGGTACATTCAGACCCTTGGCATTGAAGGATACTATTGTCAGGTTGGCCATCTGTAAAAGAATAAAAAGTTATAGATGCATGAGATGTAAAGACGGACTAATCCGTCCCGGCCATCGACAGGAAAGAGGAAGTACGGTGTGACCCGTGGAAGGTAGGAAAAGAATAGAAGTAGAGGTAGAAGGAACCGCAAGGGAGGAGCCCTTGCATTAACTCGTAATTGAAGACAGGATTTCCAGAGGAACAATAGCAATGTGGGTAGAAAGGACAGCAGGGGTATAGCCCCTACATATAACACTAATTGAGAACAAACGTTCTTGGGGAGCATGTCCGCTCTACTTGGGCAGGACAGAGGATCCCGACCTATTAGGGGGAGAAAAAAGTCAGACATAGCCTGTCGCGGCTCCATAGTAAACTGGAAACATTGGGTATAACCCTAAACACTGGCACAGATAACAAAAAGATTTGGGCATAAAGGGCCTTAGATGGGCATTGAAATAACAGGAAAAGTCATTCAACTTAATTAACCAGATGTGTAATGTACTGAGTGGGTTCTACCAGCCTCTGCAGCTGTTTAGTGCAATTAACGTGGTCTTCCCATTCTGCGACCACGGGGCCCTCTCGGTGGTAGGCCTCCTGCTGAGCCAGGAGCCCGGGATGGAGGCAAAAGGGCAGGGCGCTTTCCCGGTGCCCACGGCTGAAGCAAGGTGGTGGGCCATTGAGGGATGGTAATTGGGGGTAAACCCAGATTTGAGATGAAGAGTGGGAGGTCCTCCGGAGATCTCAGGACCCACCACCTCGAGTCTTTTTGCACTGACAGTGAAAAAGGGAAGCCCCAACCAAACAGGAGCCCTCTTTCTTTAAGCATGTCCAGCAGAGGCTTTAGAGTGGCCCGCTGAGCCAATGTATGCCTTGACAGATGCGGCATAATGCGTATAGTAGAACCGTTATATGTTAAGAACTGTTTCTTCCGGGCTGCTTGGAGGATGGCTTCTTTTGCTGCAAAAAAGTGTACCCTACACACGACATCCCTGGGACGCGTGTCCCCTGGGTCCGGGGGACGTAGTGCCCTATGGGCTCTGTCAAGTTCCAGGGTGGCCCCAGGTGGCCTTTTCAACAAATTATTAAAAATTGAGATAAGAACTGAGGATATATCAGGGGCGGCGATTGACTCAGGCAGGCCCCTGATACGAAGATTATTTCTTCGATTTCTATTTTCCAAGTCGTCTACATGCTGTTGGAGAGCAAATAGCTGCTTGGACTGGTTTAGTATAGAGTCCTGCATAGTTTGGACATTGACTTGGGATGTTGATTGCTGATCTGCCAGAACATCTACCCTGTGGGTGAGGGAGGAGAGGTCTGACCGCAACTGGGCAAATTCTTGCTTACATTCTGCTACCACTTGGTTGGCTAGGGCTGCTATATCATTTTTGGTAGGAATGGATTGTAGGAGATATCTTATGTCTGCCAGGGATGCTGGGCGGTCTTCATTTATCATATTAGTAGTGAAGGATGATGCCTCGAAAGAACGTATAGAGTCCTGTAAAGCTGGGTCATATAGTAGTTGTGGGCTCCTGTGGGTATTTACGTTCCCACCGATGTTTGCCACAGTGGTGATCTGGCTAGTTGGTGAGCCTAGTGTCCCAGGCCCCTTGTTCCATTGTGGCCGAGCAGCTTCTGCCAGGCTCCCATCCGGTGGGCTGCCTTCCCAGGAAGAGCCCGTGGACCACCCTGTTGACGGGGCTGGGGATGACGGTTCCATGGGAGTGCCCCATGCTAGACCTTGGGGCCCTGGAGGCGAATGGGGTTCCCTTCCCCCTCCATTAGCTCCTGGGAGAGGAGGTGCTGCAAGCGGTGATATATGGAGCACAATATCTGTGGAAACGTTGCTCCTGTCTGGACTGTGGCCCCCCCCACTGCTCGGCCCCTCCATTAATGTCTGAGGGCCAGGAGACCCCACATTCAGCGCGGTGGGGCTGCCTGTCTGGCTTAACTCACCCACATCGGCGATGACATCGGTGAGCCTCTCCGGGCGCAGCTTCACGGCTCCCTGGGGGCTCTGTAGTAGTGGCTGCTGATCAGGTGCTGCACCGGAGGCTGTCTGCACGTGGGTCGTGGAGCCGGGAGATACTGCGTCCAGGAAGGAGGCCTCTGGAGCGACGGTCCTTTGCCAGGTCTGGAAGATCGCCGCTTCTCGTAGAGATGGGGCAGGTGAGGCTGTTGCCGGCTTCTCCACTGAGGACTGTCCCCGCTGCGGCCGCAGAGCCCGGACCGGAGGTGAGCGGGCGCCATCTTGAAGTGGCGTCTCTGGGCTGTGTTTGCGGCCAGACTTCGGCTCCTCCACTGGACCATGTCCTTCACCTCCCAAGGGGGTCACAGCGACCGCTCCAGGATGCCGCGACTTCACCGCTGCACCGCGCGCCTCCACCACAGGCCCGGTACCAGCCGTGGGAGACATAGGCCGCAATTCCAGCTCCGGATGGGGCAAGGCGCCCGGGCCCTGAGGCTGGATAAGAAAGGGCCCAATTTTGCCCTGTGAGGTGGTGGGCTTCTTTGGGGTGCGGGCAGAAGCCTTTTTGCCCGTAGATTTGCCCATGATATGTGTTGGGCCAGTGTTTTTTGGGTTCTATAGAGAGGAGCTCTTGGAATCAGCGTCCTCACACGGCCATGTCTAGCTCCGCCCCCTCTGTAGACTTCTTTACCTCCTCCCCAGAAGCTGTGGTATGATCAAACCATTTTCCTGTACAGTCAGACACGGCCATTACACAGCACATAGCAGGGACACATATATAAGATTATCTCAGCACAGGAACATTTTTTTTAAACACATCCAATTGTGGAAATTTTTTTTATTCCAAGATCTATTGATTAAAATTAACTTTTTTTTGGGGGGGAAACCCCTTTAAGTGAAGAAAACAAACCTTATACTGAATATTTGCCCACAAAACTACTTATGAATCTGTTCAGATCCTCCACCTCTATAACAAGCTGACCCCCAATGAGACACAAAAGGCTTTTCTTAAGATCAAATGAGCTGATTTCGTGAGGACTAGCTCCTTCTCAGTAATTAAGAAGTGTATGAGGTCTGGAAACAGGCCATGCTTACTAGGCAAACCAGGCACTTAATCAGGGTGTGAATACTTTTAATTTTTATGTAGCCCAAAAATGGCTCCTTTTAACATTAATATGGTTTTAAAATGTAAAAATAGAAATGTGATAGTACATTGAATATACAATTACAAGATTGGCAATATGGAAAATATATTAATTTGCCATCGGTCCAACTGGCAATAATACATATTTACTAATAAGAAGCTGGTCCTTATATTGCCATACACAGAAGGATTTGTGCCCTTTTTGGAAAGATTTTCTGTGTTGAGAATCAAATCTCGACGTTGCAAGTGTACATTACCTAATGAAAAAAGGTGGGAAAATCTGTTTAAATAAGTTTCAATTGGTTTAAAGAATTTATCTGGATAACTGATGACAAGTGTCTATTTCGGTAGTTTGTATAACTAAATATTCACATATATGGACATTGTATACAGTCCTCTGTGATTGTCCATGTGAAAAGAGACGGAAGGCACTCATCAGATATGCGGTAAAAAAAAGCTGTTTTATTCGACCATCAGGTCAGGGGGAAAGGCGTGAGGGAGATGGGTACACACAATCCGATGCCTTTCCCCCTGACCTGATGGTCGAATAAAACAGCTTTTTTTTACCGCATATCTGGTGAGTGCCTTCCATCTCTTTTCACATGGACTGTATGGATTGTTGTCTTTTGGAATGAGCACTGTGGCCAGAATGCGAAGAAATTTACAAGTCATATAATGCGTGTATAAACCTGAAATAGGAAGATTGAGCGATTAGCTCGCTGAATGGTGCCAGTGTTTCCTCCTCTCTTTGTTTAGTCCTCTGTGATTGGCTTCCTCCTATAATCCTGCAGATAATACTTGTATACTATAAAAAGGAAACCTTTCCAGAGCACTGATCCCTTATAAATGCGCTAATTCCTCAGATATATGAGTTTGGTAAAGTAACTACAGAAGTTGTGAGTAGGGGGGTGAAAAAGTTTCGCCTATGCACCTCCCATATGCAAACCTCCAGAGCCAATCAGAGGAACATGCCCTCCTCCATGTGAACCTCCAGAGCCAATCAGAAGGAACAAGCCCTCCTCCATGTGAACCTCCAGAGCCAATCAGAAGGAACAAGCCCTCCTCCATGTGAACCTCCAGAGCCAATCAGAGGAACATGCCCTCCTCCATGTGAACCTCCAGAACCAATCAGAGGAACATGCGCTCCTCCATGTGAACCTCCAGAGCCAATCAGAAGGAACAAGCCCTCCTCTATGTGAACCTCCAGAACCAATCAGAAGGAACAAGCCCTCCTCCATGTGAACCTGCAGAGCCAATCAAAAGGAACAAGGCCTCCTCCATGTGAACCTCCAGAGCCAATCAGAAGGAACAAGCCATCCTCCATGTAAACCTTCAGAGCCAATCAGAAGGAACAAGCCCTCCTCCATGTGAACCTCCAGAGCCAATCAGAAGGAACAAGCCCTCCTCCATGTGAACCTCCAGAGCCAATCAGAAATAACAAGCCTAGGTCTATTTGATCCCCTATAACCAATCAGAACAAACAGGTAAATCAACATGACTCCACAGGAAGTAGGCTGCTTAAAACAAGTCAGAGGGCAGAGCTGACTTTTTCTGCCCTTGAATGACAATTTAAGTTGTGGAAAGTATTTATGGCCCATATATAAAAAAAAAGTCATATTCACCTTTTCTTTCCTTCATCACTCAGGCATACTTTTTTTTTTATCCTGGCAAACTAGAAGGAACCCTTTTACAGTGAAGGCATGCTGAAGATAAAAATTAATCTAAATTGTAATGGTATGAAATATAAAATAAATAAAAATGTGTATTTTTATGACTTGACAGTGATGACAAATTTAATACATTAATACTGGGGCAGCACTGCACTGTCACAGCCAAAATTTGCACTATGCCGCTGCTGTATGGCAGCAAAATGGAGTCGCATTATGACTTTTACGGTACAATGGTAAGAAAGTCACAAACTAAGTACTGTTTGTGACTTTTTGCATTTTGCTTGTTATGGTACCGTAATGGTCATGGTGCAACCCCCATTCATCTGCTTTATGCTGTGAAATAGCCTCGGCACATAGCGATTGTTGGCCATTCGACCTATATGAAGGCCAAAGTCGCTATTTAGTTCCAGCATGAATTTCAATCATTGTATAATGAAATGTACTACAGCTATAATTCCTCAATAATTTAAAGATTTCTGCCTGCGGCTAGTAAATTAATATCGTTTTATTGACATCTAGATGCAGAATACCTTTCAAAACGTAACTACAAAAGCTCCGATTCATCATTTGTGGGGGTTATTAAGTCACTTTTCCTTTTTTTATCCTTTGGTATTCATTGAAAAAAATTTAGGGGGCGTCAAATTCTTCAAAATGGTGCAAGTGGTTCAAGAATTTAGTACAAAATAAAAACATTTATTTATGTTTGCCTTTTACCAATTTTGCACCTTTATCACACAAAAAGTCACATAAATCTAAAAGTAAAATAATGCACGTAAGTCTTCAACTGCACCAAAATATAAATAGGCCAAAAACATAACTCCAGGCAGGAAATGAAGTGAGACACAGCCCCCAAAAAGTCTCATTTCATAAATCCGACTGGAAACATCTGGATAAGCAAAGGTGTTGAAGAAAAATAATAAAAAAAGACGTAAAAAAAATTTTAAAAAAAGATGTAAAAGAGAATAAAAAAAAGATATAAAAGAGAATAAAAAAAAAGGTGCAAAATTAAGTCACAAATGCTAAAACCACTGACAAAGAATAAAAGGAGAGAAGCAACAATGATAAATCGCGGCCAATCTTTTTTTTTTTTCCTACTTGAAATTGTATGGAAAAACAAACTAAATTATGAAGTTGGAGAACTTTTCATTATACAATACTTGAGGTTTATGTGCAGGCGAACGGACGAGCGCTTGGTCCCTTTATCTTTCTGCGTTTCCAGCTAATTTACATAATTAAATACAGGCACAAAAAGAGGCTTAAATTACAACAGCGCTAGGATGAAAAAATAGTTATTAGCTTGAGAAATCACATCACTATGGACACCGAGGATGTAATTACCAGGTGATATTTCAGGCAGCATTTAATCCTAATTCCGGAAGGAATTTCCAAATCCATATCAAGGAAATTGGTTGCATAAAAAAAGAATTAAGGCAAGTAAAACGGTTTTCTATAAAATGCGGAGGCCAAGTGCAATGTGAAATGTCTACAAAAATACACTTTAAAATCCTTTGGCAACGGCTCGATCCCTGTGTGATAGATTTGGCACTGATATTTGGAAATGTTACATTTAAATAATTGAAATGTTTAGTAAACAGCTGATGTCTCTTTAAAATCCCCGATCCAAGATGGCCGTCGCATGACATAAACATGGAGGCCACTTGCATATATGGCTTTTTATCCCATCTCGTTCATCCACAGGGAGCTCTGAAAATTCAGAGAGCTTCCGTCGTCCTTTCATGAGGCGCGGTGACATTTGAAGTCGTGGATTGGCACAGTCCTGTCCTCAGTCGTAACGTCTCTCGTTGGGGGAGAACCTTCCCGTTTGGTGGAAAGGTATCTTGGAACGGAAAGTCTTGCCTGAAGTGATGAGGTCTCCATAACCCTGCGTGTGGGAGAAGGCGTACCCTGACCGGCGGGAGCTGGTGCGGCGTATCCGGGCTTTGCGTGGAGGTGGAGCTGGGCGCTTTTTTGCCTCTCTGATTTTCTTTTGAATCTGGAAGTTAAAGGAACCATAGTTACACATTTCTGGAAGAAACAAAACTATCTCAAACATCCTATGCATTGCCCATGGGTCATTGAAGGAGATCTCACCATTTTCAAGATGAAGCATTCATTGTGTCCATCTGGAATGTGTGCACCAAGTATTATGGTGCACCCCTTTAAATTGTATGAATACACTGGCCCTTATAGAACAGAAGTGGTTTACCCACTCAGGAGTGGTGACATTAACGCAGACGGATACCAGCAGCAATTACTTCACTATCTCTTTGCCTCCTTCACAATCACAACAACATTTGTATTGCACTTTTCTCACAATGGACTCAAAGCGCAGAACAACGCTAGTCCTGATCCTCACTGACCCCCACCTCTCCTGGCAGGAGGACTCTGCAGCACCTCTTGTCTTCAAGCTTGCCCACTCTTGCAGCCCACTCACTCAGTCACCATGTCACAGTTGTCTCTGTTATGGTGATTCTCAGACTTCAGACCCTCCTTCTAAGCCAGTCCCCACAGTCAGCAATACGCCTTTTTGCTTGCCCGCGCAGTATCTGCGCTTGGTGCGGCGCCCCTGAGGCGTCAGGTGCCACAGGGTATTGCACTCAGTAACAAGTGCAGTGCTAACCTTGGGTTCCTGGAAGACCACACAAACACACACAATTCTGCTCTTTTCCCAGACTGGATAACAGGCTAGGGACGGGTTTGATGGATAGTCACCTATAGTTGGGACTCATCCAACCGGCTAGTCAGAAACCCGAGAGGGAGGAGGGGCTAGTCATTGCAGATGACAGTAGACGGACATCTTAATACTTGTTCTCAGACAGTCAGCACCTGTGAAGTGGTCTGTTGGGCAAAAGGAGTACGGTCGCCGGGAGAGTACGTCGTGAGTACTCACGGGATCAGGCACCGGCAGGGTGCAGAGCCCTAGTTCAGGCATACGCTTCAAGCTCACCTGATAAATCTGCTCAGTGAGGGAATCATCAGGGTTCCTCACTAACATTAGTGTACGGGGCACAGCAGCAAAGAGAAAATCCAGGGACTGAGACAGAGGTCCAACCGAAGAGAGGTTCTAGCTGCCTGCTATACGGGCCAAGACTGTGACAACAGGAGGGGACCCCAAAACGCTCCAGGCCACAGCAACCCACCAATTACAGAAGGGTGCATGGAAGTAAATTACAGAAGGGTGCATGGAAGTAAAGCTCACCAGGTCACAACACGAGCACTGTGACAAAAGGAATACTGGATTACCTAAGGCCCAGATTGGTAGAGACCAGCACCAGCCGGGTTACAGCTCCACTGAATCAGTGAATAAAGAACAAGTTAAACCGCAGCTCCTGTGTTGTCTGAATTTTTCCTGCACCTCTGTTACCAACTTTCACCATACTACAACCACCATCATTTCCCCCTGGGGCTCAGCTCTACTTGCGGAGGGCCATAACATCCAAGCTGTTCAATGCCACCAGCCCCAGCAGTGAGAGACTTTGCAGTGGTGGCTTTCCTTACCTAACCGCATACCACAAGTGGCATCACGAAAAACACTTTCTTATTTTTCCTTATTCCCCTTTTTAAGCGACCCCCAGGGTCACGGAACCGGGCATTGGCTAGTAACCGTGACGTGTCTCTGTAATCAAAGGCCCAGGACTGAATCCCCATAGCCCTGGGGTGTGTCACTTTGCTCTTATCTAAGCTTGGCCCCTTCATTCACAAGAATAAGACTCTCTCTCACTTCTGCTATGATGATCTTCGCCCTCCCTTCGCCAGATTTCTCATCTAGGAGGGCTGACATTTTCCTCGCAAGGCAGGGCAGACTACAACCACTGTACAACAGGATGGAGCTTTTCACATTACATGCTCCTCTTTTACCCTAACTCACAACTCACAACCATCCCAGATCTAGCAGGAAAGGTCACAAATTTGGGGAGCTGTCCTGCTGTCTCAGAAGGCTAAAACTTCACATGGGCAAAATGAAATTCATTATCTTTCCTCCTCCACATTCAAACCCCCAACAGACCTCTCCATCAAAATTGATGGGTGCTCACTGTCCCCAGTCCCGCACGCTCATTGCCTGGGGGTAACTCTTGACTCTGCTCTCTCCTTCAAGCCACACATTCAAGCCCTCTTCACCTCCTGCCAACTACAACTCAAAAATATTTCCTGGATTCGTACATTCCGTAACAAAGAAGCAGCAATAACACTAGTGCATGCCCTCATCATCTCCCGCCTGGACTACTGCAACCCCCTGCTCTTTGGCCTCCTTTCGAACACTCTTGAACCCCTACAATCTATTCTAAACTATGCTGCCCGACTAATCCACCTGTCCCCCTGCCACTCCCCTACCTCTCCTCTCTGCCAATCCCTTCACTGGCTTTCCATTGCACAACAACTCTAGTTCAAAACCCTAACCATGACCTACAAATCCATCCACAACCTGTCTCCTCCGTACATCTCTGACCTAGTCTCCTGGTACTTACCTGCATGTAACCTAGGATCCTCACAACATCTCCTTCTCTACTCCCCTCTTATCTCCTCTTCCCACAATCACATCCAAGATTTCTCCCGTGCCTCCCCCATACTCTGGAACTCTTTGCCCCAACATATCAGACTCTGTCCTTCCTTGGAAAATTTGAAAAGGAACCTGAACACCCACCTCTTCCGACAAGCCTACAGCCTGCAGTAACTCTCAGTCCGCTATAGCGCCCCGCACAACTATCTCCACCCTCATCTAATGTACCCTCACCCATCCCCTGTAGACTGTGATCCCTCGCATGCAGGGTCCTCTCTCCTCCTGTACTAGTCTGTGCCTTGTATTGTTTATGATTATTGTACTTGTTTTTATTATGTGTAGCCCTTTTCATATGTACAGCTCTGTAGAATAAATGGGGCAATAATAATAATATGCTCCAATTTAGAACACCTTCATGTATACGTGTTTCCAGGACATGTGACATCTCTTTCTTTTACGGATACCACATGTACCTACTATAACTTATGGTGATCTTCACATGTCCGTGTTGTCACACAGACCGTCTGTCCGTGAGAACCACATGTGATATGATGACTTTATGTAGGGGCATCATACTGTTTGTGGTGGACACTGGGATCATCAAATTACGTGTAGGGGCATCATACTATGTGTCGGGTACACTGGGAGCATCATACTGTGTGTGGGGGGACACTGGGAGCATCATATTACGTGTAGGGGCATTATACTGTGTGTGGGGGACACTAGGAGCATAATATTACATGTAGGGACATCAAACTATGTGTGGGAGGGACACTGGGAGCATCACAATACATGTAGGGAGATCATACTATGTGTGTGGGGGACACTGGGAGCATCATATTACGTGTAGGGACATCAAACTGAGTGTGGAGGACACTGGGAGCATCATATTACGAATACGGACATCATACTGTGTTTGGGGTACACTGGGAGCAATATATTACATGTAGGGACATCATACTGTGTGTGGGGGGACACTGGGAGCATCATATTACGTGCAGGCGCATCACGGTGCCTGTGAGGACATCATATTGTTTTTCATGGATAGAACTAAACTATTATAGTCTATAGGGCCATTCACATGTCCATGTAGTTTTGGATTCTGAGTGATCTGACCCAAAACACAGGGACTTGTACAACTTTGATCCAAGTCACAAATCAAACTCGTCAGTGCAAGTCTATGGGTCTGTGGAAGAAAAAAAAAAACATTGGACAGCACTCGGATGCCATCCGTATGTGGCGCCCCTGAGGCTCTGGTCGCCACAGGGTACTGCACTCCACTTAGGGTGTAGTACTGATCATGGATCCAGGGAAGGTAGGTGCCAGTTTCACCATACACACATGGGTTGCCCTTTTCCCCACTGGGGACTGGGCTAGAGTCGGGTACCAAAGGGGTCGCCTACAGTGTGGCATTTACAGGATGTCCTCCCAACTGGGGCCCCAATTAACTAGCTTAGGACCTAAGTGGGGGGAGGTGCGGCCACCAGGGGGGAGTTAGGAGTGACACATGCCGTAATTTAGAGAGTTCTCCAGCAGGAGTGACAGTGAGCGGACGTCTTTCCCGGTAGCTCCTGTGGGACATAGTTGTTTAACGGTCGCTGTGGAGGATGGACCAGAGAAGTTCAGGGTGCAGCACCCTAGGGTGGTGCAATTTCACGTTGCATCACCAGATTCTGCCAGATGGAGAGGTTCTACGCTTCTCCGACCACACAAGTTTCCAGAGCCAAGTGGCACCTAGGACTCCTGAGCCTCGATCATGGTCAGACTCAAGGTGATCCACGCTACTTGCATAGGGAACAGTACTCTACCTAGTACAGAAGGGACTCGAAGTGCTTCAAGCCACAGGGACCCGCACTGAAAGCGCAGTGAGGAAGGGCTCATGGACTGCCGCACCGGTTCTGAACTCCCGTGGATCCGGGATCGACCATAGCCCATCACGGCAGTGACCAGTACTACTGGGCTGGTGACTGAAGCTGCGAATAAACTACACCTTGAACCCGCAGAGCCTGTGTTGGCTTGCCCTTACCGGTGTCGCCGCCCAGCGCTTAGGTGCCAACCACCATTACCTCCCCTCATCATCCACCTGGGGCCCGCTCCCCCTGTTGGGAGCGACACCATCCTGGCTGCCATAACACCTGGCCTGGCAAGAAATTCAGCAGCGGCGGCTACTCCCTGGCCGCATACCACAGGTGGCATCACGACAAACTTTCCCAAATACTCCACTTTCCCACAGCATATACTGTATGCCTCGGGGCAACGGAACCGAGCAAGGTCCCCCGTGACATTGTCTGACCCGATCCGCGACTGCCCTGCAATGAGTAGGCTAACCACCTGCCCCGTTGGGCGCTACACATATACTGTCAGATTTTCTGGGTTTTTGGTACGAGAAACAAGAAATCTTCCTATATCCAAACCACAATCCCCCCCCCCAAAAAAAATAATGATTAAAAATTGCCACACAGTCCATACATTGATGAAAATAATTCCTTTTTTTGCATAGCTGAAAAATCATTGATGCCATGAATGACCCTTAAGGCCGCTTTATACACAATGACAGCGCTAACGAGATGTCGTTGGGGTCACGAAATTCGTGACGCACATCCGGCCTCGTTAGCGACGTCGTTGCGTGTGACACGTACGAGTGACCACTAACGATCCAAAATACCGTACTCACCACATCGTTGATCGTTGACACGTCATTCATTTTCAAAATATCGTTGATCTTCTGGGACGCAGGTTGTTCGTCGTTCCTGAGGTAGCACACATCGCTATGTGTGATACCCCGGGCCGGGAATGACAAACAACAGCTTTCCTGCATCCTCCGGCAATGAGGTGGGAATGACTTTCATGCGTTTGCTCTCCGCCCCTCCGCTTCTATAGGTTGCCTGTTGTGTGATGTCGCTGTGACCCCGCATGAACCTCCGCCTTAGAAAAGAGGCTGTTCGTTGGCCACAGCGAAGTCGTTTGTCAGGTTAGTATGTGTGACGCGTACCTCCGATTTTGTCCGCCACGGGCAGCAATTTGCCCGTGACGCATAAACGACGGGGGCAGGTGGGATCGCTAGCGATGTTGCAGTGTGTAAAGCGCCCTTTACTCTCCTGAAGCATGTTGCCCTTCTGTATGGGTGTGCACCACTGCGCCGGTCCTTAGCTGCCGCTATGGATGCTCCATGCTCCATGGATGCCCGTACAATATAAGCTCAATTGATAAGCATTTATGATGATATTGCACCTTGGCGCCTGAGGATGCCGGATTATCAGAATCTCACAGTAGTTTACTTTTACAATCTGCTTCATTTATTTTTGCATATAACGTGTAAAGCCATTCAACAGTCAGAAATTACAGCCACCCCTAGGTTTGCTGAGACTTGCAGTCCGAACATGTAATGAGTTCTACAGGCTGCTTGGTTCACACAGATGCAGAGATAAACAAGTCCCGGCAGCGTTTTCTTACCCTGTCGCTGAATGTGGGTTTGAGCTGTGACCTCAGGAACCTGTAGGCCACCACCGGCAGCACGCAGAGCACCACTGTCAGGAAGATGGCCAGCCAGATGCTGGGCTGGTTCAGAGAATTACGAGCCGTCCCTGGTGGAGAAGGAAACATGGCCGATTATATCTGTGGGTAACACCGCACTGCTGGAAACACTCTGACTGGTATGCCCGTCCTCATAAATAAGGATAGGATTTATATAAACTTAGTCCAAATCTAAAAAAAAATGGGATACAAAGAATTGAGCATGAAAAGTGCAGACATCACCCACCAATGAAGGGGAACGCGCCTGTGAAGATCAGGTACAGGCCGTCACTGTACGTGGTGAAACTGATGGCAAAGTACACCGCCAAACTGCCCCAGATGAAGAACTGGTTTACTGCCGTCCAATAAGCTGTGTCCAGGCCAATCTAAGGAGACAAGATGGGGCTGATGAGCAGAGACTGGGAAAAGGGGCTGAGCAGAATGTGGTTATGATAGGATGATGACACTGACATTGGGGTACAGGATAATGACACTGATAATCGTGGTACAGGATAATGACACTGATACTTGGGGTAGAGGAAAAAAAATAAATAAATATATATACACATATATATATATATATATATATATATATATATATATATAGATATATATACTAGAAGGTGGCCCTATTCTACGCATCGGGTATTCTAGAATTTACGTATTGTGTAGTTCATGTATGATTTTTGTTATATATATATATATATATAGATGTTGTTGTGTGTAGTTACCAAGTGTTTGTGTAGGGCGCTGTACATGTTCTGGGTGTTGTCTGGGTGTGACGGGGGGTGAGAGCGGTGTTGTATGTGTGTTGCGTGTGTTGCGTTGTTTGTGGAGCGCTGTGTGTCTGTAGCGTTGTGTGTGTGTGTGTTGCGCGGTTTGTGTGTGTGTGGTGTGTTTTGGGGGGAGGTATGTTTTGTGCAATGTGTGTGTTGCGCGGTATGTGCGTATATTTGTGTGTGCCGCGGTGTTTGTGTGTTGGGTGTTGTGTGTGTGCAGCGTTGACTGTGTGTGTGGGTGTCTGTGTAGGGCAGTTGTTTGTGGTTCCCAGTGTGTGGTGTGTTGTGCAGTGCGCGCGCGTGTGTGTGTGTGTGTGTGTGTGTTGGGGGGAGGTGTGCACTTCCCATCGTGCTCCATCCCCCATGCAACGCACTCCCAAACGTGCTCCATCCGCCATGCTGCGCACTCCCAAACGTGCTCCATCCACGATGCTGCGCACTCCCAAACGTGGTCCATCCGCCATGCTGCGCACTCCCAAACGTGGTCCATCCCCTATGCTGCGCACCCCCCATCGTGCTCCATCTCCCATGCTGCGCACTCCCAAACGTGCTCCATCCGCCATGCTGCGCACTCCCAAACGTGCTCCATCCGCCATGCTGCGCACTCCCAAACGTGCTCCATCCGCCATACTCCGCACTCCCCATCGTGCTCCATCCGCCATGCTGCGCACTCCCAAACGTGCTCCATCCGCCATGCTGCGCACTCCCAAACGTGCTCCATCCGCCATGCTGCGCACTCCCAAACGTGGTCCATCCGCCATGCTGCGCACTCCCAAACGTGCTCCATCCGCCATGCTGCGCACTCCCAAACGTGCTCCATCCGCCATGCTGCGCACTCCCAAACGTGGTCCATTCGCCATGCTGTGCACTCCCAAACGTGCTCCATCCCCCATGCTGCGCACCTTCCATCGTGCTCCATCCCCCATGCTGCACCAGCATCAGCCTCTCTACCCGCAGCATCAGCCTCTCTGCCCGCAGCATCAGCCTCTCTCCTCCCAGGATCAGCCTCTCTACCCGCAGCATCAGGCTCTCTCCTCCCAGCATCAGCCTCTCTGTCCCCAGCATCAGCTTCTCTCCTCCCAGCATCAGCCTCTCTCCTCCCAGCCTACCCCAGCCTCAGCCTCCCCCAGCATCAGCCTCTCTCCTCCCAGCATCAGCCACTCTCCTCCCAGCATCAGCCTCTCTCCTCCCAGCCTACCCCAGCCTCAGCCTCCCCCAGCATCAGCCTCTCTCCTCCCAGCATCAGCCACTCTCCTCCCAGCATCAGCCTCTCTCCTCCCAGCATCAGCCACTCTCCTCCCAGCATCAGCCTCTCTCCTCCCAGCATCAGCCACTCTCCTCCCAGCATCAGCCACTCTCCTCCCAGCATCAGCCTCTCTCCTCCCAGCCTACCCCAGCCTCAGCCTCCCCCAGCATCAGCCTCTTTCCTCCCAGCATCAGCCTTTTCGGTCCCCAGCATCAGCCTCTCTCCTCCCAGCCTACCCCAGCCTCAGCCTTCCCCAGCATCAGCCTCTGTTCTCTCAGCCTCCCCATCCCAGCCTTCCCCAGGATCAGCCTCTCTCCTCCCAGCCTCCTCCAGCACGCCGTGCTCCTCTGCCGACACTCACACACCCGATCGCATACACTCATACACACACACTCACACACTCACACACCCGATCGCATACACACACACACACTCACACACACACTGACGATATTGCACATATGCGCTCACACTCACAACATCCGGAGATACCACATGCTTCTGGCCATGTGATCCTCCGGCAGGTCCTGGAAGCTCACAGCACAGTATCGCCGCCGAGAAGCAAGCGATATCCCAGGATGTTGTGAGTGTGTGGATGCGATGTGATGTGTGTGTGAGGTGTGTGTGAGAGTGAGTGTGATCTGATGTGTGTGTGTGAGAGTGAGTGTGATCTGATGTGTGTGTGTATGTGTGTGTGTGTGCTGTTATGTGCGTGCGTGTGTGTATGTTACGCTGCTGCAGGACCTTGATGCGCTGGTAACTATGCTAGCATGGTTACCAGCGTATCTCGTCCCCCGCTCGCAAGGGAGCCCACACCAGCATACGCCGGCCAGCCCCAGCAATGTGAGGGTATGTGTCGGCTGGTTTGGCGGCGTAGCTAGCGTGCATTACGTGAGGGGGGCGGGGCGTGGCCGAGTTGGCAATGCCTGCAGGGTGCCGGGGCAAGAGGCCAATCTGTGGGGGGGCGGAGCCTGGGCGAGCGGCCGGCCAATCCATGTGGGGGCGCAGCCTGGGCGAGCGGCCAATCCGTGCGGAGGGGCGGGGCCATGGCGAGGCCAGCGGCCAATCAGCTTTGTGTCACCGTAAGGACACAATTTTGGAGCAAGACAGACAGACAGACAGACAGACAGAATAAGGCAATTATATATATATATATATATATATACGGTATATATATATGGCTGGAAACTCACCTGTGCAGATACCACAAGCAGGAGGCAAGTCTGAGCCATCAAGGCAAAGGACTGGTAGTCAGATAAGGCTTTGCCATCGTCTCTCACTGTGTCGTACAGGGCTCCATAAGGCACAAAGAACAGGACAAGGGAGCTGTACACACCATGGATCACACACTTCACAAACTCCTTTTTATTGAAGTATCGGTTCTTCTGTCCGGGGTCGTACAGCTGCGGATACTCCATGCTCCAGCGGTCGTCCACGTCCTGGTGACAACATGACAACGTCAATTAGACTAAATTCTGTCTGGTTCTGCAATGATGCCATTCAGAGGTCTGAGAGAGCTGGGGCACAATATCCATACTGGTTATCAAGACTTTACATTAGAGTACATACCTGATCAAACAGACTCATCCCCAGCACCGGCAGCGAGGTGTACACCAGATTGTACAAGGTGATGAACCATTCGTCATACACAGTCTGTAACAACAGCCCAAGACGAAACACATGACTCGCCTGCAGTACAGAAAAATGGCCACAAGATGGCAGCACTGAACCACTATGGGAGCAGTATAGTCCTCAGCCTCAGTGGTGTTAGTGGCGGGTTTATGTGTTCTCATATGTAATATACGTAATCAGCGGTACAATTATAGGAAAAGCAATGATAAAGATAATTATATTAATTTGCTCCAAAACATAACTCTAGAATTCTATTTTCTATATTCCCACCTGAAAATAATCAAATGAATTGACTCTCTGTTCCAAGGAGCTTACAATCTACCGTGTGTTATCTTACCTGGGCAGAGAAGCCGCAGAAGAATGCATACCAGAAATGAACCAGCGTGAAGGTGAAGTTCTTGTAGAAAAAGTATCTCAGGAACTGGCACATGCGGAGGTAGGACCAGCGGCCGTGTACCAGGAGGAGGCGCTGCAGGTATCGAAACTGGGCGAAGGAGAAGTCACTGGACAGCACGGCCTGCATCCCCTCCTGCCCGCTGATGCCCACGCCAATGTGAGCCGCTGGGGAAAGAGGGTAGAAGTATTAGATATGGATCTACACATACATAATACCACAGGCTTTATTATCAGGGGGACTGCCCTGCTCACTTTTTAAGTGTATTAGATGTAATTCATGTGCCAATCTGCTGAGGAAGAAATGATCCATGCGGAGCCGCCATCATCATTACATACACTAATTACCATAATTCAAAGAGGATGTCTCTGATCAAAGACAATGGAGCAGCGGATAAATGGCAGCTAATCTGCCTCCATCTTCTCATGTTGATAAAGGAGTTGTGCAAGGGTCTCAGAGACTGGGACAAGAAACTACTGGACGCTTGTAACTGGGACAAGAAACCACTGGACACTTGTAACTGGGACAAGAAACCACTGGACACTTGCAACTGGGACAAGAAACCACTGGACACTTGTAACTGGGACAAGAAACCACTGGACAATTGCAACTGGGACAAGAAACCACTGGACACTTGTAACTGGGACAAGAAACCACTGGACACTTGCAACTGGGACAAGAAACCACTGGACACTTGTAACTGGGACAAGAAACCACTGGACACTTGTAACTGGGACAAGAAACCACTGGACACTTGTAACTGGGACAAGAAACCACTGGACACTTCTAACTGGGATAACAAACCACTGGACATTTCCAATTGGGTCAAGAAACCACTAGACACCTCTAACTGGGAAAATAAATGACTGAACACTTGTAAATGGTATAAGAATCCACTGGACACTTGAAACTGGGAAAATAATGCCTCTGGACACTTCTAACTGGGAAAACAAACCCACTGGCCACTTCGAACTGGGACAGGAAACCTGTGGACACTTGTAACTGGGACAAGAATCAACTGGGCTCTTCTAACTGGTTTTCCAACTGGGACAAGAAACCTCTGGACACTTACAATTGCAACAAGAAACCACTGGATGCTTACAACTGGGACAAGAAACCAGTGAACACTTGTAACTGAGACAAGAATCAACTAGGCACTTCAAACTGGGACAAGAAACCACTGGACATTTCCAGCTGGGACAAGAAACCACTGGACATTTCCAACTGGGACAAGAAACCACTGGACATTTCCAACTGGGACAAGAAACCACTGGACGCTTCCAACTGGGACAAGAAACCACTGGACATTTCCAACAGGGACAAGAAACCACTGGACGCTTCCAACGGGGACAATAAACCACTGGACGCTTCCAACTGGGACAAGAAACCACTGGACATTTCCAACAGGGACAAAAAACGACTGGACGCTTCCAACGGGGACAATAAACCACTGGACGCTTCCAACTGGGACAATAAACCACTGGACATTTCCAACTGGGACAAGAAACCACTGGACGCTTCCAACGGGGACAAGAAACCACTGGACATT